>NC_069502.1:37439761-37624761 GCF_027579735.1 Bombina bombina
CACTTTAAACAAGTTAACAAGCAATATAAAAAACGTTACTGTGCCTTTAAGAAAAACAAATTTTGTCAAAATTTGAAATAACAGTGAAAAAAGGCAGTTACACTAACGAAATTTTTACAGTGTATGTAACAAGTTAGCAGAGCATTGCACCCACTTGCAAATGGATGATTAACCCCTTAATACCAAAAACGGAATAATAAATGAAAAAAACGTTTTTTTAAATTAGTCACAACAACTGCCACAGATCTACTGTGGTTGTTACCCTCCTCAAACCCGACTTTTGAAGCCTTTTGAGCCCTTCAGAGATGTCCTGTATCATGCAGAGGGAAGCTGGATGTCTCTGTCAGTAATTTTAGCTGCGCAGAAAAGCGCTAAAATAGGCCCCTCCCACTCATATTACAACAGTGGAAAGCCTCAGGAAACTGTTTCTAGGCAAAAATCAAGCCAGCCATGTGGAAAAAAACTAGGCCCCAATAAGTTTTATCACCAAGCATATATAAAAACGATTAAACATGCCAGCAAACGTTTTATATTGCACTTTTATAAGAGTATGCATCTCTGGTAATAAGCCTGATACCAGTCGCTATTAAATCACTTTATTTAGGCTTAACTTACATTAATCCGGTATCAGCAGCATTTTTCTAGCAAATTCGATCCCTAGAAATATGTTAACTGCACATACCTTATTGCAGGATAACCTGCACGCCATTCCCCCTCTGAAGTTACCTCACTCCTCAGAATATGTGAGAACGGCAGTGGATCTTAGTTATTTCTGCTAAGATCATAGAAACCGCAGGCAGATTCTTCTTCTAATGCTGCCTGAGATAAAACAGTACACTCCGGTACCATTTAAAAATAACAAACTTTTGATTGAAGTTAAAAAACTAACTATAATACACCACTCTCCTCTAACTACCTCCATCTTTTTTGAGAGTTGCAAGAGAATGACTGGATATAGCAGTGAGGGGGGAGCTATATAGCAGCTCTGCTGTGGGTGATCCTCTTGCAACTTCCTGTTGGGAAGGAGAATATCCCACAAGTAATGGATGATCCGTGGACTGGATACACTTAACAAGAGAAAGTAGTGTAATTTTTTTTTTATTTAAAGGGACAGTCTAGTCAAAATTAAACTTTCATGATTCAGACAGGGCATGCAATTTTAAACAACTTTCCAATTTACTTCTATTATCTCATTTGCTCAATTCTTTAGATATCCTCTGTTGAAGAAATAGCAATGCACATGTGTGAGCAAATCACATAAGGCCTTTATGTGCAGCAACCAATCAGCAGCTACTGAGCATATCTAGATATGCTTTTCAGCAAGTGATATCAAGAGAATGAAACAAATTAGATAATAGAAGTAAATTAGAAAGTTGTTTAAAATGAAATGCTCTTTCTAAATCACGAAAGAAAAAAATTGGGTTTCATGTCCCTTTAATAGTAACTTTAGTATCTTGGAAATTAGGTAATTTTAGTTTATTTAGGGGGGGTTAGGTTAGGGGGGTTAGGTTAGGGGGGTTAGGTTTATTGCGTTGTGGGCTGTGGCGGTTTAGGGGTTAATACTTGATTAGGTTTATTGGGTCGTGGGCTATGGCGGTTTAGAGGGTAATACTTGATTAGGTTTATTGCGTTGTGGGTTAATGGCGGATTAGGGGTTAATAGTTTTAATAGGTAGTTTGCGATGTTGGGTTTGGCGGATTTAAGGGTTAATAACAGAATTTATGTTTACCTGATAAATTTCTTTCTCCTACGGTGTGTCCAGTCCACGGCTTCATCCTTACTTGTGGGATATTCTCATTCCCTACAGGAAATGGCAAAGAGAGCACACAGCAAAAGCTGTCCATATAGCCCCCCTCTGGCTCCGCCCCCCAGTCATTCGACCGACGGTTAGGAGAAAAAGGAGAAACTATAAGGTGCCGTGGTGACTGTAGTGTACAAAAAATAAAAATTTTAAACCTGACTAAAAGCCAGGGCGGGCCGTGGACCGGACACACCGTAGGAGAAAGAAATTTATCAGGTAAACATAAATTCTGTTTTCTCCTACATTGGTGTGTCCGGTCCACGGCTTCATCCTTACTTGTGGGAACCAATACCAAAGCTTTAGGACACGGATGAAGGGAGGGAACAAGTCAGGTAACCTAAACGGAAGGCACCACAGCTTGCAAAACCTTTCTCCCAAAAACAGCCTCTGAAGAAGCATAAGTATCGAATTTGTAAAATTTTGCAAAAGTATGCAGAGAAGACCAAGTCGCTGCCTTACAGATCTGTTCAACAGAAGCCTCATTATTGAAGGCCCATGTGGAAGCCATAGCTCTAGTAGAGTGAGCTGTAATTCGTTCAGGAGGCTGCCGTCCGGCAGTCTCATAAGCCAATCGGATGATGCTTTTCAGCCAAAAGGAAAGAGAAGTAGCAGTAGCTTTCTGCCCTCTCCTCTTACCAGAATAGACGACAAACAAGGATGATGTCTGTCTGAAATCCTTTGTTGCTTCTAAATAGAATTTTAAAGCACGAACCACATCTAGGTTATGTAACAAACGTTCCTTCTTCGAAACTGGATTCGGACACAGAGAAGGAACAACTATTTCCTGGTTAATATTCCTGTTGGAAACCACTTTTGGAAGAAAACCAGGCTTGGTACGTAAAACTACCTTATCTGTATGGAATACCAGATAGGGTGAAGTACACTGCAAAGCAGACAATTCAGAAACTCTTCTAGCAGAAGAAATAGCAACCAAAAACAGAACTTTCCAAGATAGTAACTTAATATCTATGGAATGTAAAGGTTCAAACGGAACCCCTTGAAGAACTGAAAGAACTAAGTTTAGACTCCATGGAGGAGTCATAGGTCTGTAGACAGGCTTGATTCTGACTAACGCCTGTACAAATGCCTGTACATCTGGCACTGCTGCCAGACGTTTGTCCTTTTAGAGAACTAGATGACAAACCTTTATCCAAACCCTCTTGGAGAAAGGAAAGTATCCTAGGAATTTTAAGTTTACTCCAAGAGTATCCCTTGGATTCGCACCAACAGATATATTTTTGCCATATCTTATGGTAAATTTTCCTAGTCACAGGTTTTCTGGCTTGAACCAGAGTATCTATAACCGAATCTGAAAACCCACGCTTAGATAAAATCAAGCGTTCAACAGCCTATAGTAACTTACCCTCCCCCCTCTACCTTATCCCTCCTATACACTTCTAAAAATTAGACCACACAATGAGAACCACACCCCAGACACTCATAACCTCATCCCACGTAATAAACAGGTACAGTAGGGTCAGCCCACAAAAGAAAGGAAGGCACCAGTATCACCCCACCTCTAGCCACCCCCTACTTCCAGGCATTGACAGATTGGTGCTCCAGACCTAATTCATTTAGAATCACTGATTTCGAGTTATACTGGCACGTATATAATTACTGCAAATGTAAACGCATGATTGTAACAAAGCTCCATTTTTATCTTTTCCTGTAACAAAAGATGTTGATCTGAATGTTTTTCTTCTGTTTTATCTATGTATACCTTGGAAAATTCTTAATAAAGCATTTAAAATTAAAAATCAAGCATTCAATTTCCAAGCAGTCAGTTGCAGAGAGACTAGATTTGGATGTTCGAATGGACCTTGTACTAGAAGATCCTGCCTCAAAGGTAGCTTCCATGGTGGAGCCGATGACATATTCACCAGGTCTGCATACCAAGTCCTGCGTGGCCATGCAGGAGCTATTAGAATTACCGAGGCCTTCTCCTGTTTGATCCTGGCTACAAGCCTGGGAAGGAGAGGGAACGGTGGAAACACATAAGCTAGATTGAACGACCAAGGCGCCACCAATGCATCCACTAGTGTCGCCTTGGGATTCCTGGATCTGGACCCGTAGCGAGGAACCTTGGAGTTCTGAAGAGACGCCATCAGATCCATATCTGGAATGCCCCATAGTTGAGTTAACTGGGCAAAGACCTCCGGATGAAGTTCCCACTCCCCCGGATGGAAAGTCTGACGACTCAAATAATCCGCCTCCCAGTTGTCTACTCCTGGGATGTGAATTGCAGATAGATGGCAGGAGTGATCCTCCGCCCATTTGATGATCTTGGATACCTCTCTCATCGCCAAGGAACTCTTTGTTCCCCCCTGATGATTGATGTACGCTACAGTCGTCATGTTGTCCAACTGAAATCTTATGAATCTGGCCTTCGCTAGTTGAGGCCAAGCCAGGAGCGCATTGAATATCACTCTCAGTTCCAAAATGTTTATCGGGAGAAGAGACTCTTCCCGAGACCATAGACCCTGAGCTTTCAGGGAGTCCCAAACTGCGCCCCAGCCTAAGAGACTGGCGTCGGTCGTGACAATGACCCACTCTGGTCTGCGGAAACTCATTCCCTGAGACAGGTGATCCTGAGTCAACCACCAGAGGAGTGAGTCTCTGGTTACCTGGTCTACTTGAATCTGGGGAGATAAGTCTGCATAATCCCCATTCCACTGTTTGAGCATGCACAGTTGCAATGGTCTTAAATGAATTTGAGCAAAGGGAACCACGTCCATTGCTGCAACCATTAGTCCTATTACCTCCATGCACTGAGCTATGGAAGGCTGAGGAATAGATTGAAGAACTCGACAAGCTTTAACTTTCTGACCTTCATTTCCACAGAATCTATTATTGTTCCCAGAAAGGGAACCCTTGTGGACGGAGACAGGGAACTCTTTTCTATGTTCACCTTCCACCCGTGAGACCTGAGAAAGGCTAAAACAATGTCTGTATGAGCCCTTGCTTTGGAAAGCGACGACGCTTGGATTAGAATGTCGTCTAGGTAAGGTGCTACAGCAATGCCCCTCGGCCTTAGGACCGCTAGAAGGGACCCTAGCACCTTTGTGAAAATTCTGGGAGCAGTGGCTAAACCGAATGGAAGAGCCACGAACTGGTAATGTTTGTCCAGAAAGGCGAACCTCAGGAACTGATGGTGATCTTTGTGGATAGGAATATGCAGGTACGCATCCTTTAAGTCCACGGTAGTCATATATTGACCCTCCTGGATCGTTGGTAAAATCGTCCGAATGGTTTCCATTTTGAATGATGGAACTCTGAGGAATTTGTTTAGAATTTTTAAATCCAGAATTGGCCTGAAAGTTCCTTCTTTTTTGGGAACTACAAACAGGTTTGAGTAAAAACCCAGACCTTGTTCCGCTGTTGGAACTGGGTGTATCACTCCCATCTTTAATAGGTCTCCTACGCAATGTAAGAATGCCTGTCTCTTTATCTGGTCTGAAGATAAGCAAGACATGTGGAACCGTCCCCTTGGAGGAAGTTCCTTGAACTCTAGAAGATACCCCTGAGAGACTATTTCTAGTGCCCAGGGATCCGGAACATCTCTTGCCCAAGCCTGAGCAAAGAGAGAAAGTCTGCCCCCTACTAGATCCGGTCCCGGATCGGGGGCTACCCCTTCATGCTGTCTTGGTAGCAGCAGCAGGCTTTTTGGCCTGTTTACCCTTGTTCCAGCCTTGCAATGGTTTCCATGCTGGTTTAGGCTGGGAAGCGTTACCCTCTTGTCTAGAGGTTGCAGAGTTAGGAGCCGGTCCGTTCCTGAAATCGCAAAAGGAACGAAAATTTGATTTGTTCTTAGCCTTGAAAGGCCTATCCTGTGGGAGGGCATGGCCCTTTCCCCCAGTGATGTCTGACATAATCTCCTTCAATTCTGGCCCGAAAAGGGTCTTACCTTTGAAAGGAATATTAAGCAATTTTGTTTTGGACGACACATCCACCGACCAAGATTTTAGCCAAAGCGCCCTGTGCGCCACTATTGCAAAACCTGAATTTTTCGCCGCTAATTTTGCCAATTGAAAAGCGGCATCCAAAATAAAGGAATTAGCCAACTTTAGTGCGTGAATTCTGTCCATGACTTCATCATATGGAGTCTCCTTTTGGAGTGAATTTTCTAGTTCCTCGAACCAAAAAGACGCCGCCGTGGTGACAGGAATAATGCACGAAATTGGTTGAAGAAGGAAACCTTGCTGAACAAAAATCTTTTTAAGCAATCCTTCCAATTTTTTATCCATAGGATCTTTGAAAGCGCAACTGTCCTCTATAGGAATAGTTGTGCGCTTGGCTAACGTTGAAACTGCCCCCTCTACCTTAGGGACCGTTTGCCATGCGTCCCTTCTGGGGTCGACAATGGGGAACATTTTCTTGAATATAGGAGGTGGAACAAAAGGTACACCTGGCTTCTCCCACTCCTTAGTCACTATGTCCGCCACCCTCTTGGGTATCGGAAAAGCATCAGCGTGCACTGGGACCTCTAAGAATTTGTCCATTTTGCACAACTTCTCTGGAATCACCAAAGAATCACAATCATCAAGTGTAGATAGCACCTCCTTAAGCAGGGCGCGGAGATGTTCTAGCTTAAATTTAAATGCCACGATATCAGGTTCTGCCTGCTGAGAAATTTTTCCTGAATCAGAAATTTCTCCCTCAGACAGACCCTCCCTCACTGCCAACTCAGATTTATGTGAGGGTATAACAGATAAATTATCGTCAGCGCCAACTTGCTCATCCTATTTAAAACTGAGCAATCACGCTTTCTGGGAAATGCTGGCAGTTTGGATAAAAGAGCTGCTATAGAATTATCCATTACTGCTGTTAATTGCTGCATAGTAACAAGCATTGGCGCGCTAGATGTACTAGGTATCGCCTGCGCGGGCAAAACTGGTGTTGACACAGAAGGAGAGGATGATGAACTATCCCCACTACCTTCATTTGAAGAATCATCTTGGGCAACCTAATTAAATGTGACAGTACTGTCCTTACTTTGTTTGGACGCCATGGCACAATTTGCACATACATTTAATGGGGGAACCACCTTGGCTTCCATACACACAGAACATATGCTATCTGAAGGTACAGACATGTTAGACAGACTTAGGCAGGTTTTTAATGCAATAAAAACAATTTTAAACAAAACCGTTACTGTCTCTTTAAATAATAAAAAGAGCACACTTTATTTCTGAATGATCGAAAAACTATCAAAGAAATATCCGATCTTTATGAAATTTATACCCCAGTGTCTTAATGCTTTGAAAGTATTGCACACCAAATTTCAAGTCTCTAAACCCTTAAAGGAGCTAATATCCTAATTTACCGGTTAAAACACACTACAGTCCCTGCCACAGACTTTGCTGCGGCTTTTACCTTACTTAGGAGTTATTCACCACAGAAATAAGCCTTTCTGAGTCCTTTTCTAAGCCACAGGACCCTCTCACGTGAAGCTGCATGCACTGCCTATAGAAGTAACTGCGCAACTGAGGCGCGAAAATGAGGCCTCCTCCCTCTGCATACCAGAGTGAAGGGGCCTTTCTGACTAGATTAGGCGTCTAAACAACTGCCAGGCGCAAATAAACGTTCCCAAAAGTGTTTTAAAGTTTGCAAAACACTCCAAATGTCATATAAATATGATAAAAATAAATCAATTTAGCCCACAAAAGTGTCAACCAGCATAGAGCCCAATTTATAAGCCTTAATTCTGTTACTGAGTCTAAGAAAATGGCTTACCGATCCCATAAGGGAAAACTGACAGTCTTCTAGCATTACTAGGTCTTGTTAGAAAAGAGACTGGTCATACCTGAAGCAGATAAGTCTGCAAACTGTTCCCCCCAACTGAAGTTCTCTGGTTTCAACAGTCCTGCGTGGGAACAGCAATGGATTTTAGTTACTGGTGCTAAAATCATACTCCTCTTTTAACAGAAATCTTCATCACTTTCTGTTGTAGAGTAAATAGTACAAACCGGCACTATTTTAAAATAACAAACTCTTGATAGAAGAAATAAAACTACAACTAACACCACATACTCTTTACCATCCCCGTGGAGATGCTACTTGTTCAGAGCGGCAAAGAGAATGACTGGGGGGCAGAGCCAAAAGGGGGGCTATATGGACAGCTTTTGCTGTGTGCTCTCTTTGCCATTTCCTGTAGGGAATGAGAATATCCCACAAGTAAGGATGAAGCCGTGGACCGGACACACCAATGTAGGAGAAAATGTAGTTATTACTTGCGGTGTGGGTTTGATGGCGGATAACAGAATGTATGCTTACCTGATAAATTACTTTCTCCAACGGTGTGTCCGGTCCACGGCGTCATCTTTACTTGTGGGATATTCTCTTCCCCAACAGGAAATGGCAAAGAGTCCCAGCAAAGCTGGTCACATGATCCCTCCTAGGCTCCGCCCACCCCAGTCATTCGACCGACGGACAGGAGGAAATATATATAGGAGAAATCATATGATACCGTGGTGACTGTAGTTAGAGAAAATAATTCATCAGACCTGATTAAAAAAACCAGGGCGGGCCGTGGACCGGACACACCGTTGGAGAAAGTAATTTATCAGGTAAGCATAAATTCTGTTTTCTCCAACATTGGTGTGTTCGGTCCACGGCATCATCCTTACTTGTGGGAACCAATACCAAAGCTTTAGGACACGGATGAAGGGAGGGAGCAAATCAGGTCACCTAAACGGAAGGCACCACAGCTTGCAAAACCTTTCTCCCAAAAATAGCCTCCGAAGAAGCAAAAGTATCAAATTTGTAAAATTTGGCAAAAGTGTGCAGTGAAGACCAAGTCGCTGCCTTACACATCTGGTCAACAGAAGCCTCGTTCTTGAAGGCCCATGTGGAAGCCACAGCCCTAGTGGAGTGAGCTGTGATTCTTTCAGGAGGCTGCCGTCCGGCAGTCTCATAAGCCAAATGGATAATGCTTTTAAGCCAAAAGGAAAGAGAGGTAGAAGTCGCTTTTTGACCTCTCCTTTTACCAGAATAAACAACAAACAAGGATGATGTTTGTCTGAAATCTTTAGTAGCCTCTAAATAGAATTTTAGAGCATGGACAACGTCCAAATTGTGTAACAAACGCTCCTTCTTTGAAACTGGATTCGGACACAAAGAAGGTACAACTATCTCCTGGTTAATATTTTTGTTAGAAACAACTTTAGGAAGAAAACCAGGCTTAGTACGCAAAACCACCTTATCTGCATGGAACACCAGATAAGGAGGAGAACACTGCAGAGCAGATAACTCTGAAACTCTTCTAGCAGAAGAGATTGCAACCAAAAACAAAACTTTCCAAGATAGTAACTTAATATCTACGGAATGTAAGGGTTCAAACGGAACCCCTTGAAGAACTGAAAGAACTAGATTTAAACTCCAGGGAGGAGTCAAAGGTCTGTAAACAGGCTTGATCCTAACCAGAGCCTGAACAAATGCTTGAACATCTGGCATAGCTGCCAGTCGTTTGTGTAGTAAGACAGATAAAACATAATTTATGCTTACCTGATAAATTCCTTTCTTCTGTTGTGTGATCAGTCCACGGGTCATCATTACTTCTGGGATATAACTCCTCCCCAACAGGAAATGCAAGAGGATCCACCCAGCAGAGCTGCATATAGCTCCTCCCCTCTACGTCACTCCCAGTCATTCGACCAAGAATCAACGAGAAAGGAGAAACCAAGGGTGAAGTGGTGACTGGAGTATAATTTAAAAAATATTTACCTGCCTTAAAAACAGGGCGGGCCGTGGACTGATCACACAACAGAAGAAAGGAATTTATCAGGTAAGCATAAATTATGTTTTCTTCTGTTATGTGTGATCAGTCCACGGGTCATCATTACTTCTGGGATACCAATACCAAAGCAAAAGTACACGGATGACGGGAGGGATAGGTAGGCTCATTATACAGAAGGAACCACTGCCTGAAGAACCTTTCTCCCAAAAATAGCCTCCGAAGAAGCAAAAGTGTCAAATTTGTAAAATTTGGAAAAAGTATGAAGCGAAGACCAAGTTGCAGCCTTGCAAATCTGTTCAACAGAGGCCTCATTCTTAAAGGCCCAAGTGGAAGCCACAGCTCTAGTAGAATGAGCTGTAATTCTTTCAGGAGGCTGCTGTCCAGCAGTCTCATAGGCTAAACGAATTATGCTACGAAGCCAGAAGGAGAGGGAGGTAGCCGAAGCCTTATGACCTCTCCTCTGACCAGAGTACACGACAAACAGGGAAGACGTTTGTCGAAAATCCTTAGTTGCCTGCAAGTAGAACTTGAGGGCACGAACTACATCCAGATTGTGTAGAAGACGTTCCTTCTTTGAAGAAGGATTCGGGCACAGGGAAGGAACCACGATCTCTTGATTGATGTTCCTGTTAGTTACTACCTTAGGTAAGAACCCAGGTTTAGTACGCAGAACTACCTTATCTGAATGAAAAATCAAATAAGGAGAATCACAATGTAAAGCTGATAACTCAGAGACTCTCCGAGCCGAAGAAATAGCCATTAAAAATAACACTTTCCAAGATAACAACTTTATATCAATGGAATGAAGGGGTTCAAACGGAACTCCTTGTAGAACGTTAAGAACAAGGTTTAAACTCCATGGCGGAGCAACAGTTTTAAACACAGGCTTGATCCTAGCTAAAGCCTGACAAAAGGCCTGGACGTCTGGATTTTCTGACAGACGCCTGTGTAACAAGATGGACAGAGCTGAGATCTGTCCCTTTAATGAGCTAGCCGATAAACCCTTTTCTAAACCTTCTTGTAGAAAAGACAATATCCTAGGAATCCTAACCTTACTCCAGGAGTAACCTTTGGATTCGCACCAGTATAGGTATTTACGCCATATCTTATGGTAAATCCTTCTGGTAACAGGCTTCCTAGCCTGTATCAGGGTATCAATAACCGACTCAGAAAACCCACGTTTTGATAAAATCAAGCGTTCAATTTCCAAGCAGTCAGCTTCAGAGAAGTTAGATTTTGATGTTTGAATGGACCCTGTATCAGAAGGTCCTGTCTTAGAGGTAGAGACCAAGGCGGACAGGATGACATGTCCACTAGATCTGCATACCAAGTCCTGCGTGGCCATGCAGGCGCTATTAGAATCACTGATGCTCTCTCCTGTTTGATTTTGGCAATCAATCGAGGAAGCAGCGGGAAGGGTGGAAACACATAAGCCATCCCGAAGTTCCAAGGTGCTGTCAAAGCATCTATCAGAACCGCTCCCGGATCCCTGGATCTGGACCCGTAGCGAGGAAGTTTGGCGTTCTGGCGAGACGCCATGAGATCTATCTCTGGTTTGCCCCAACGTCGAAGTATTTGGGCAAAGACCTCCGGATGAAGTTCCCACTCCCCCGGATGAAAAGTCTGGCGACTCAAGAAATCCGCCTCCCAGTTCTCCACTCCCGGGATGTGGATTGCTGACAGGTGGCAAGAGTGAGACTCTGCCCAGCGAATTATCCTTGATACTTCCATCATTGCTAGGGAGCTTCTTGTCCCTCCCTGATGGTTGATGTAAGCTACAGTCGTGATGTTGTCCGACTGAAACCTGATGAACCCCCGAGTTTTTAACTGGGGCCAAGCCAGAAGGGCATTGAGAACTGCTCTCAATTCCAGAATGTTTATTGGCAGGAGACTTTCCTCCTGACTCCATTGTCCCTGAGCCTTCAGAGAATTCCAGACAGCGCCCCAACCTAGTAGGCTGGCGTCTGTTGTTACAATTGTCCAGTCCGGCCTGCTGAATGGCATCCCCCTGGACAGGTGTGGCCGAGAAAGCCACCATAAAAGAGAGTTTCTGGTCTCTTGATCCAGATTCAGAGTAGGGGACAAGTCTGAGTAATCCCCATTCCACTGACTCAGCATGCACAATTGCAGCGGTCTGAGATGTAGACGTGCAAAGGGAACTATGTCCATTGCTGCTACCATTAAGCCGATCACCTCCATGCATTGAGCTACTGACGGGAGTTGAATGGAATGAAGGACACGGCATGCATTTAGAAGCTTTGTTAATCTGTCTTCTGTCAGATAAATCTTCATTTCTACAGAATCTATAAGAGTCCCCAAGAATGGAACTCTTGTGAGAGGAAAGAGAGAACTCTTCTTTTCGTTCACTTTCCATCCATGCGACCTTAGAAATGCCAGAACTAACTCTGTATGAGACTTGGCAGTTTGAAAGCTTGAAGCTTGTATCAGAATGTCGTCTAGGTACGGAGCTACCGAAATTCCTCGCGGTCTTAGTACCGCCAGAAGGGCACCCAGAACCTTTGTGAAGATTCTTGGAGCCGTAGCCAATCCGAATGGAAGAGCTACAAACTGGTAATGCCTGTCTAAGAAGGCAAACCTTAGATACCGGTAATGATCTTTGTGAATCGGTATGTGAAGGTAAGCATCCTTTAAATCCACTGTGGTCATGTACTGACCCTTTTGGATCATGGGTAAGATTGTCCGAATAGTTTCCATTTTGAACGATGGAACTCTTAGGAATTTGTTTAGGATCTTTAAATCCAAGATTGGCCTGAAAGTTCCCTCTTTTTTGGGAACCACAAACAGGTTTGAGTAAAACCCTTGTCCTTGTTCCGACCGCGGAACCGGATGGATCACTCCCATTAATAACGCTTCTTTCTTTATCTGGTTTGTTGACAACCTTGACAGATGAAATCTCCCTCTTGGGGGAGAGAATTTGAAGTCTAGAAGGTATCCCTGAGATATGATCTCTAGCGCCCAGGGATCCTGAACATCTCTTGCCCAAGCCTGGGCGAAGAGAGAAAGTCTGCCCCCCACTAGATCCGGTCCCGGATCGGGGGCCCTCGGTTCATGCTGTCTTTGGGGCAGCAGCAGGTTTCCTGGCCTGCTTGCCCTTGTTCCAGGACTGGTTAGGTTTCCAGCCTTGTCTGTAACGAGCAACAGCTCCTTCCTGTTTTGGTGCAGTGGAAGTTGGTGCTGCTCCTGCTTTGAAATTCCGAAAGGGACGAAAATTAGACTGTCTAGCCTTAGCTTTGGCTTTGTCTTGAGGCAGGGCGTGGCCCTTACCTCCTGTAATGTCAGCGATAATTTCTTTCAAACCGGGCCCAAATAAAGTTTGCCCCTTGAAAGGTATATTAAGTAATTTGGACTTAGAAGTCACATCAGCTGACCAGGATTTTAGCCACAGCGCCCTACGTGCCTGAATGGCGAATCCTGAGTTCTTAGCCGTAAGTTTGGTTAAATGTACTACGGCCTCCGAAATGAATGAATTAGCTAGTTTAAGGACTCTAAGCCTGTCCGTAATGTCGTCCAGCGTAGCTGAACTAAGGTTCTCTTCCAGAGACTCAATCCAAAATGCTGCCGCAGCCGTAATCGGCGCGATGCATGCAAGGGGTTGCAATATAAAACCTTGTTGAACAAACATTTTCTTAAGGTAACCCTCTAATTTTTTATCCATTGGATCTGAAAAAGCACAGCTATCCTCCACCGGGATAGTGGTACGCTTAGCTAAAGTAGAAACTGCTCCCTCCACCTTAGGGACCGTTTGCCATAAGTCCCGTGTGGTGGCGTCTATTGGAAACATCTTTCTAAATATTGGAGGGGGTGAGAACGGCACACCGGGTCTATCCCACTCCTTAGTAACAATTTCAGTTAGTCTCTTAGGTATAGGAAAAACATCAGTACTCGCGGGTACCGCAAAGTATTTATCCAACCTACACAATTTCTCTGGTATTGCAACAGTGTTACAATCATTAAGAGCCGCTAAAACCTCCCCTAGTAATACACGGAGGTTCTCTACTTTAAATTTAAAATTTGAAATATCTGAATCCAATCTGTTTGGATCAGAACCG
Organism: Bombina bombina; assembly: GCF_027579735.1. Classification (NCBI taxonomy): domain Eukaryota; kingdom Metazoa; phylum Chordata; class Amphibia; order Anura; family Bombinatoridae; genus Bombina; species Bombina bombina. The sequence continues at coordinate 37,453,368 of NC_069502.1, forward strand.
TCACCCACAGAATGAAGCTCTCCGTCCTCATGCTCTGCAAGCTGTGACGCAGTATCAGACATGGCCCTAGTATTATCAGCGCACTCTGTTCTCACCCCAGAGTGATCACGCTTGCCTCTTAGTTCTGGTAATTTAGCCAAAACTTCGGTCATAACAGTAGCCATATCTTGTAATGTTATCTGTAATGGCCGCCCAGATGTACTAGGCGCCACAATATCACGCACCTCCCGGGCGGGAGATGCAGGTACTGACACGTGAGGCGAGTTAGTCGGCATAACTCTCCCCTCGCTGTTTGGTGAAATTTGTTCAATTTGTACAGATTGGCTTTTATTTAAAGTAGCATCAATACAGTTAGTACATAAATTTCTATTGGGCTCCACCTTGGCATTGGAACAAATGACACAGGTATCTTCCTCTGAATCAGACATGTTTAACACACTAGCAATAAACTTGCAACTTGGTTAATTCAATCTTATTTAACAAAAACGTACTGTGCCTCAAAGAAGCACTAAACGATTAAATGACAGTTGAAATAATGAACTGAAAAAACAGTTATAGCATCAATCCTTAAAAACAACACAACTTTTAGCAAAGGTTTGTTCCCATTAGTAAAGTAACAATAATTAAATTTGAAGCATAAAAATACAGAGCAACGTTTTTAATCACAGTCAATATATAAGTCTCACAGCTCTGCTGAGAGAATCTACCTCCCTCCAAAGAAGTTTGAAGACCCCTGAGTTCTGTTAGAGATGAACCGGATCATGCAGGAAATACAAGAGTAACTGACTGGAAATTTTTGATGCGTAGCAAAGAGCGCCAAAAACGGCCCCTCCCCCTCACACACAGCAGTGAGAGAGAAACGAAACTGTCACAATTAAAACAAGCAACTGCCAAGTGGAAAAATAATGCCCAAACATTTATTCACTCAGTACCTCAGAAAATGCAAGCGATTCTACTTCCAGCAAAAACGTTTAACATAATAAATACCTATTAAAAAGGTTTAATGTACTTTTAACAGAGTAATTCCAGTGAAATACCATCCCCAGAATACTGAAGTATAGAGTATACATACATGTCATTATAACGGTATGGCAGGATTTTCTCATCAATTCCATTCAGAAAATAAAAACTGCTACATACCTCAATGCAGATTCATCTGCCCGCTGTCCCCTGATCTGAAGCTTTTACCTCCCTCAGATGGCCGAGAAACAGCAATATGATCTTAACTACTCCGGTTAAAATCATAGTAAAAACTCTGGTAGATTCTTCTTCAACTCTGCCAGAGAGGCAATAACACGCTCCGGTGCTATTGTAAAATAACAAACTTTTGATTGAAGTTATAATCACCATAGTCCTCTCACACATCCTATCTAGTCGTTGGGTGCAAGAGAATGACTGGGAGTGACGTAGAGGGGAGGAGCTATATGCAGCTCTGCTGGGTGGATCCTCTTGCATTTCCTGTTGGGGAGGAGTTATATCCCAGAAGTAATGATGACCCGTGGACTGATCACACATAACAGAAGAAAGCAGAAATCTGTCCCTTTAGAGAACTTGCAGATAATCCTTTCTCCAAACCTTCTTGTAGAAAGGATAGAATCTTAGGAATTTTTATCTTGTTCCATGGCAATCCTTTGGATTCACACCAACAGATATATTTTTTCCATATTTTATGGTAAATTTTTCTAGTTACAGGCTTTCTAGCCTGAATCAGAGTATCTATTACAGAATCTGAAAACCCACGCTTTGATAAAATCAAGCGTTCAATCTCCAAGCCGTCAGTTGGAGGGAAACCAGATTCGGATGTTCGAATGGACCCTGAACAAGAAGGTCCTGTATCAAAGGTAGCTTCCATGGTGGAGCCGATGACATATTCACCAGGTCTGCATACCAAGTCCTGCGTGGCCACGCAGGAGCTATCAAGATCACCGAGGCCCTCTCCTGATTGATCCTGGCTACCAGCCTGGGAATCAGAGGAAACGGTGGGAATACATAAGCTAGGTTGAAGGTCCAAGGTGCTACTAGTGCATCTACTAGAGTCGCCTTGGGATCCCTGGATCTGGACTCGTAGCAAGGAACCTTGAAGTTCTGACGAGACGCCATCAGATCCATGTCTGGAATGCCCCATAATTGAGTTATTTGGGCAAAGATTTCCGGATGGAGTTCCCACTCCCCCGGATGGAATGTCTGACGACTCAGAAAATCCGCTTCCCAATTTTCCACTCCTGGGATGTGAATCGCAGACAAGTGGCAGGAGTGATCCTCCGCCCATTGAATTATCTTGGTCACTTCTTTCATTGCCAGGGAACTCCTTGTTCCCCCCTGATGATTGATATATGCAACAGTCGTCATGTTGTCTGATTGAAACCTTATGAATTTGGCCTTTGCTAGTTGAGGCCAAGCTTTGAGAGCATTGAATATCGCTCTCAGTTCCAGAATGTTTATCGGGAGAAGAGACTCTTCCCGAGACCATAAACCCTGAGCTTTCAGGGATTCCCAGACCGCGCCCCAGCCCACTAGACTGGCATCGGTCGTGACAATGACCCACTCTGGTCTGCGGAAGCTCATTCCCTGTGACAGATTGTCCAGGGTCAGCCACCAACGGAGTGAATCTCTGGTCTTTTGATCTACTTGAATCATCGGAGACAAGTCTGTATAATCCCCATTCCACTGTTTGAGCATGCACAGTTGTAATGGTCTTAGATGAATTAGTGCAAAAGGAACTATGTCCATTGTTGCAACCATCAAACCTATTACCTCCATGCACTGCGCTATGGAAGGACGAGGAACAGAGTGAAGTACTTGACAAGAGCTTAGAAGTTTTGATTTTCTGACCTCTGTCAGAAAAATCCTCATTTCTAAGGAATCTATTATTGTTCCCAAGAAGGGAACTCTTGTTGACGGGGACAGAGAACTTTTTTCTTTGTTCACCTTCCATCCGTGAGATCTGAGAAAGGCTAGGACGATGTCCGTATGAGCCTTTGCTTTTGACAGGGACGACGCTTGAATTAGGATGTCGTCCAAGTAAGGTACTACTGCAATGCCCCTTGGTCTTAGAACCGCTAGAAGGGACCCTAGTACCTTTGTGAAAATTCTCGGAGCAGTGGCTAATCCGAATGGAAGTGCCACAAACTGGTAATGCTTGTCCAGAAAAGCGAACCTTAGAAACTGATGATGTTCCTTGTGGATAGGAACCCTTGCTGTACAAAAATCTTTTTAAGCAAACACTCTAATTTTTTATCCATAGGATCTATAAAAGCACAACTGTCTTCGATAGGAATAGTAGTGCGTTTGTTTAGAGTAGAAACCGCCCCCTCGACCTTGGGGACTGTCTGCCATAAGTCCTTTCTGGGGTCGACTATAGGAAATAATTTCTTAAATATAGGGGGGGGAACAAAAGGTATGCCGGGCCTTTCCCACTCTTTATTTACTATGTCCGCCACCCGCTTGGGCATAGGAAAAGCGTCGGGGGCCACCGGAACCTCTAGGAACTTGTCCATCTTACATAATTTCTCTGGAATGACCAAATTGTCACAATCATCCAGAGTAGATAACACCTCCTTAAGCAGTGCGCGGAGATGTTCTAATTTAAATTTAAATGTCACAACATCAGTTTCAGCTTGATGAGAAATTTTTCCTGAATCTGAGATTTCTCCATCAGACAAAACCTCCCTCATGGCCCCTTGAGATTGGTGTGAGGGTATGTCAGAACAAATATCATCAGCGCCCTCCTGCTCTTCAGTGTTTAAAACAGAGCAATCGCGCTTTCTCTGATAAGTAGGCATTTTGGATAAAAGATTTGCTATGGAGTTATCCATTACAGCCGTTAATTGTTGCATGGTAATAAGTATTGGCGCACTAGATGTACTAGGGGCCTCCTGTGTGGGCAAAACTGGTGTAGACACATTAGGGGATGATGTAGTATCATGTTTACTCCCCTCATTTGAGGGATCATCTTGGGCAATATCATCATTTAAACACCAAAAAAACTCTTAACCATCTCCGTGGAGATGTTGCCTGTGCAACGGCAAAGAGAATGACTGAGGTGGGCGGAGCCTAGGAGGGATCATGTGACCAGCTTTGCTGGGACTCTTTGCCATTTCCTGTTGGGGAAGAGAATATCCCACAAGTAAGGATGACGCCGTGGACTGGACACACCAATGTTGGAGAAATAGGGGTTAATAGTTTAAATAGGCATATTGCGTTGTGGGGGGTTGTCGGTATAGGGGTAAATACATTTAATATTAGTAATGAGAGGGGGAGATTGCGGATATAGGGGTTTTACGTGTTGGGCTTATTTTTGGAAGGCGTGTTAGACTTTTACGGGAGATTTGTTATTTTCTTTACTTTTCTTAGGCGCCGGCAGTTTCTAAAGTGCCGTAAGTCACTGGCGACTCCAGAAATTTGTATTTACGCTCATTTCTGGACATCGCTAGTTTATCAGACTTACGGCACTTAATGAACTGCCAGCGGGGTTTATGTAATACCCCGATGTGCGAGGTGAAATTACGGACGGCGCAGGTTCCCACGCTTGCGCCGAAACCTGCGCCGTATATTTGATCGCACCCCTAGTATATGTATACACATCACCACTATATACACGTGTGCAATAAGACCCAGCTAAAGACCTAATATATGTATACACAGCACCACTATATGCACACGTGTGCAATAAGACCCAGCTAAAGACCTAGTATATGCATATACAGCACCACTATATACACATGTGTGCAACAATACCCAACTAAAGACCTAGTATATGTATACATATCACCACTATATACACACGTGTGCAGCAAGACTTAGCTAAAGACCTATTAAATGTATGCGCAGCACCACTATATACACACGTGTGCAACAAGACCCAGCTAAAGACCTAGTATATGTATGCACTGCACCACTATATACACACGTGTGCAACAAGACCCAGCTAAAGACCTAGTATATGTATACACAGCACCACTATATACACACGTGTGCAACAAGACCCAGCTAAAGACCTAGTATATGTATGCACCGCACCAATATATACACAAGTGTGCAACAAGACCCAGCTAAAGACCTAGTATATGTATACACAGCACCACTATATACACACGTGTGCAACAAGACCCAGCTAAAGACCTAGTATATGTATGCACCGCACCACTATATACACACGTGTGCAACAAGACCCAGCTAAAGACCTAGTATATGTATACACAGCACCACTATATACACACGTATGCAACAAGACCCAGCTAAAGACCTAGTATATGCATACACAGCACCACTATATACACACGTGTGCAACATGACCCAGCTAAAGACCTAGTATATGTATACACAGAACCACTATATACACACGTGTGCAACAAGACCAAGCTAAAGACCTATTATATGCATACACAGCACCACTATATACACACGTGTACAACAAGACCCAGCTAAAGACCTAGTATATTCATGCACAGCACCACTATATACACACGTGTGCAGCAAAACCTTGCTAAAGACCTAGTATATGCATACACAGCACCACTATATACACATGTGTGCAGCAAGACCCAGCTAAAGACCTAGTATATGCATACACAGCACCACTATATACACACGTGTGCAGCAAGACCCAGCTAAAGACCTAGTATATGCATGCACATCACCACTATATACACATGTGTGCAGCAAGACCCAGCTAAAGACCTAGTATATGCATTCGCATTACCACTATATACACACGTGTGCAGCAAGATCTAGCTAAAGACCTAGTATATGCATTCACATCACCACTATATACAGACGTGTGCAACAAGACCCAGCTAAAGACCTAGTATATGCATGTGCATCACCACTATATGTACACATGAGTGCAGCAAGACCCAGCTAAAGACCTAGTATATGCATGCGCATCACCACTATATACACATGTGTGCAGCAAGACCCAGCTAAAGACCTAGTATATGCATACACAGCACCACTATATACAGATGTGTGCAACAAGACCCAGCTAAAGACCTAGTATATGCATGTGCATGACCACTATATAAACAAGTGTACAGCAAGACCCAGCTAAAGACCTAGTATACGCATATACAGCACCACTATATACACACGTGTGTAGCAAGACCCAGCTAAAGACCTAGTATATGCATACACAGCACCACTATATACACATGTGTGCACCATGATCCAGCTAAAGACCTAGTATATGCATACACAGCACCACTATATACACACGTGTGCAACAAGACCCAGCTAAAGACCTAGTATATGCATACACATCACCACTATATACACACGTGTGCAACAAGACCCAACTAAAGAACTAGTATATGTATACAGCACCACTATATACACACGTGTGCAGCAAGACCCAGCTAAAGACCTGGTATATGCATACAGCACCACTATATACACAGGAGTGCAACAAGACCCAGCTAAAGACCTAGTATATGCACACAGCACCACTATATACACACGTGTGCAACAAGACCCAGCTAAAGACCTAGTATATGCATACACAGAACCACTATATACACACGTGTGCAACAAGACCCAGCTAAAGACCTAGTATATGTATACACATCACCACTATATACACACACGTGTGCAACAAGACCCAGCTAAAGACCTAGTATATGCATACACATCACCACTATTTCCACACGTGTGCAGCAAGACCCAGCTAAAGACCTAGTATATGCATACAGCACCACTATATACACAGGAGTGCAACAAGACCCAGCTAAAGACCTAGTATATGCACACAGCACCACTATATACACACGTGTGCAACAAGACCCAGCTAAAGACCTAGTATATGCATACACATCACCACTATATACACACGTGTGCAACAAGACCTAACTAAAAACCTAGTATATGCATACACAGCACCACTATATACACACGTGTGCAACAAGACCCAGCTAAAGACCTAGTATATGTATACACAGCACCACTATATACACACGTGTGCAACAAGACCCAGCTAAAGACCTAGTATATGCATACACAGCACCACTATATACACACGTGTGCAACAAGACCCAGCTAAAGACCTAGTATATGCATGTGCATCACCACTATATGTACACATGAGTGCAGCAAGACCCAGCTAAAGACCTAGTATATGCATGCGCATCACCACTATATACACATGTGTGCAGCAAGACCCAGCTAAAGACCTAGTATATGCATACACAGCACCACTATATACAGATGTGTGCAACAAGACCCAGCTAAAGACCTAGTATATGCATGTGCATGACCACTATATAAACAAGTGTACAGCAAGACCCAGCTAAAGACCTAGTATACGCATATACAGCACCACTATATACACACGTGTGTAGCAAGACCCAGCTAAAGACCTAGTATATGCATACACAGCACCACTATATACACATGTGTGCACCATGATCCAGCTAAAGACCTAGTATATGCATACACAGCACCACTATATACACACGTGTGCAACAAGACCCAGCTAAAGACCTAGTATATGCATACACAGCACCACTATATACACACGTGTGCAACAAGACCCAACTAAAGAACTAGTATATGTATACAGCACCACTATATACACACGTGTGCAGCAAGACCCAGCTAAAGACCTGGTATATGCATACAGCACCACTATATACACAGGAGTGCAACAAGACCCAGCTAAAGACCTAGTATATGCACACAGCACCACTATATACACACATGTGCAACAAGACCCAGCTAAAGACCTAGTATATGCATACACAGAACCACTATATACACACGTGTGCAACAAGACCCAGCTAAAGACCTAGTATATGTATACACATCACCACTATATACACACACGTGTGCAACAAGACCCAGCTAAAGACCTAGTATATGCATACACATCACCACTATTTCCACACGTGTGCAGCAAGACCCAGCTAAAGACCTAGTATATGCATACAGCACCACTATATACACAGGAGTGCAACAAGACCCAGCTAAAGACCTAGTATATGCACACAGCACCACTATATACACACGTGTGCAACAAGACCCAGCTAAAGACCTAGTATATGCATACACATCACCACTATATACACACGTGTGCAACAAGACCTAACTAAAAACCTAGTATATGCATACACAGCACCACTATATACACACGTGTGCAACAAGACCCAGCTAAAGACCTAGTATATGTATACACAGCACCACTATATACACACGTGTGCAACAAGACCCAGCTAAAGACCTAGTATATGCATACACAGCACCACTATATACACACGTGTGCAACAAGACCCAGCTAAAGACCTAGTATATGCATACACAGCACCACTATATACACACGTGTGCAACAAGATCCAGCTAAAGACCTAGTATATGCATACATAGAACCACTATATACACACATGTGCAACAAGACCCAGCTAAAGACCTAGTATATGCATACATAGAACCACTCTATACACACACGTGTACAGCAAGACCCAACTAAAGACCTAGTATATGTATACAGCACCACTATATACACACGTGTGCAGCAAGACCTAGTATATGCATACACAGCACCACTATATACACATGTGTGCAACAAGACCCAACTAAAGACCTAGTATATGCATACACAGCACCACTATATACACATGTGTGCAACAAGACTCAGCTAAAGACCTAGTATATGCATACACAGCACCACTATATACACACGTGTGCAGCAAGACCCAGCTAAAGAACTAGTATATGTATACAGCACCACTATATACACACGTGTGCAGCAAGACCCAGCTAAAGACCTAGTATATGCATACAGCACCACTATATACACACGTGTGCAACAAGACCCAGCTAAAGACCTAGTATATGCATACACAGCACCACTATATACACACACATGTGCAACAAGACCCAGCTAAAGACCTAGTATATGCATACACAGCACCACTATATACACACGTGTGCAACAAGACCCAGCTAAAGACCTAGTATATGTATACAGCACCACTATATACACACGTGTGCAACAAGACCCAGCTAAAGACCTAGTATATGCATACACAGCACCACTATATACACACGTGTGCAACAAGACCCAGCTAAAGACCTAGTATATGTATACACAGCACCACTATATACACACGTGTGCAACAAGACCCAGCTAAAGACCTAGTATATGCATACACAGCACCACTATATACACACGTGTGCAACAAGACCCAGCTAAAGACCTAGTATATGCATACACAGCACCACTATATACACACGTGTGCAGCAAGACCCAGCTAAAGACCTAGTATATGTTTGCACAGCACCACTTTATACACACGTGTGCAACAAGACCCAGCTAAAGACCTAGTATATGCATACACAGCACCACTATATACACACGTGTGCAACAAGACCCAGCTAAAGACCTAGTATATGCATATACATCACCACTATATACACACGTGTGCAACAAGACCCAGCTAAAGACCTAGTATATATACAGCACCACTATATACACACGTGTGCAGCAAGACCCAGCTAAAGACCTAGTATATGCATACACAGCACCACTATATACACACGTGTGCAACAAGACCCAGCTAAAGACCTAGTATATGCATACACAGTACCACTATATACACACGTGTGCAACAAGACCCAGCTAAAGACCTAGTATATGAATACACAGCACCACTATATACACACGTGTGCAGCAAGACCCAACTAAAGAACTAGTATATGTATACAGCACCACTATATACACACGTGTGCAGCAAGACCCAGCTAAAGACCTAGTATATGCATACACATCACCACTATATACACACGTGTGCAACAAGACCCAGCTAAAGACCTAGTATATGCATACACAGCACCACTATATACACACGTGTGCAACAAGACCCAGATAAAGACCTAGTATATGCATACACAGCACCACTATATACACACGTGTGCAACAAGACCCAGCTAAAGACCTAGTATATGCATACACAGCACCACTATATACACACGTGTGCAGCAAGACCCAGCTAAAGAACTAGTATATGCATACACATCACCACTATATACACACGTGTGCAACAAGACCCAGCTAAAGACCTAGTATATGCATACACATCACCACTATATACACACGTGTGCAACAAGACCCAGCTAAAGACCTAGTATATGTATACACAGCACCACTATATACACACGTGTGCAGCAAGACCCAGCTAAAGACCTAGTATATGTATACAGCACCACTATATACACACGTGTGCAGCAAGACCCAGCTAAAGACCTAGTATATGTATACAGCACCACTATATACACACACATGTGCAACAAGACCCAGCTAAAGACCTAGTATATGCATACACAGCACCACTATATACACACACGTGTGCAACAAGACCCAGCTAAAGACCTAGTATATGCATACACAGCACCACTATATACACACGTGTGCAACAAGACCCAGCTAAAGACCTAGTATATGCATACACAGCACCACTATATACACATGAGTGCAACAAGACCCAGCTAAATACCTAGTATATGCATACACAGCACCACTATATACACATGAGTGCAACAAGACCCAGCTAAAGACCTAGTATATGCATACACAGCACCACTATATACACACATGTGCAACAAGACCCAGCTAAAGACCTAGTATATGCATACACAGCACCACTATATACACATGAGTGCAACAAGACCCAGTAAAGACCTAGTATATGCATACACAGCACCACTATATACACACGTGTGCAACAAGACCCAGCTAAAGACCTAGTATATGTATACAGCACCACTATATACACACGTGTGCAACAAGACCCAGCTAAAGACCTAGTATATGCATACACAGCACCACTATATACACACGTGTGCAACAAGACCCAGCTAAAGACCTAGTATATGTATACACAGCACCACTATATACACACGTGTGCAACAAGACCCAGCTAAAGACCTAGTATATGCATACACAGCACCACTATATACACACGTGTGCAACAAGACCCAGCTAAAGACCTAGTATATGCATACACAGCACCACTATATACACACGTGTGCAGCAAGACCCAGCTAAAGACCTAGTATATGTATACAGCACCACTATATACACACGTGTGCAGCAAGACCCAGCTAAAGACCTAGTATATGTATACAGCACCACTATATACACACGTGTGCAGCAAGACCCAGCTAAAGACCTAGTATATGCATACACAGCACCACTATATACACACGTGTGCAGCAAGACCCAGCTAAAGACCTAGTATATGTATACAGCACCACTATATACACACGTGTGCAGCAAGACCCAGCTAAAGACCTAGTATATGTATACAGCACCACTATATACACACGTGTGCAGCAAGACCCAGCTAAAGACCTAGTATTTGTATACAGCACCACTATATACACACGTGTGCAACAAGACCCAGCTAAAGACCTAGTATATGCATACACAGCACCACTATATACACACGTGTGCAACAAGACCCAGCTAAAGACCTAGTATATGCATACACATCACCACTATATACACACGTGTGCAACAAGACCCAACTAAAGACCTAGTATATGCATACACATCACCACTATATACACACGTGTGCAACAAGACCCAGCTAAAGACCTAGTATATGTATACACAGCACCACTATATACACACGTGTGCAGCAAGACCCAGCTAAAGACCTAGTATATGTATACAGCACCACTATATACACACGTGTGCAGCAAGACCCAGCTAAAGACCTAGTATATGTATACAGCACCACTATATACACACACATGTGCAGTAAGACCCAGCTAAAGACCTAGTATATGTATACACAGCACCACTATATACACACGTGTGCAGCAAGACCCAGCTAAAGACCTAGTATATGTATACAGCACCACTATATACACACGTGTGCAGCAAGACCCAGCTAAAGACCTAGTATATGTATACAGCACCACTATATACACACGTGTGCAACAAGACCCAGCTAAAGACCTAGTATATGTATACACATCACCACTATATACACACGTGTGCAACAAGACCCAGCTAAAGACCTAGTATATGTATACACAGCACCACTATATACACACGTGTGCAACAAGACCCAACTAAAGACCTAGTATATGCACACATCACCACTATATACACACGTGTGCACATTTTTTCCAATCAGGTGTTTCATGACCCTCCTCCAGGTAAGTGACTGCCATACAAAAGGAGAGGTCAATCACCAAAAGGCAGCATTAATCACTCAAAACCAAAACTCTGCTCATGAAATGACCCCATGCCCTACTAAATAGAAGGTGACTGTCACAAACGAGACTTAATAAACTATAGCTACCAGGCAGTCAGGAAAAACACCTAATAATCTGACGGGTTTATAAGGAGAAGGGACATACGCAGGAGGAGACAGGAAGAACCAGACACATTGATGGCCATTTGAAATGGAATATTGTTATTTTTTTACTGTGAAACGAGATTTTAAAGCAATTTTCAGCCCTAAACATCCTCAGATAATATCCCTGGCTTTACAGCTCCTCTGCCAGCCAGATGCTGACATCAGTCCTTAGATAAGATCTCTGGCCCTGCAACCCATTTGTAGATCCCTGATCATGCACGGGGTGTGAACCCCACTATACTTATACAGGGAGTGCAGAATTATTAGGCAAATGAGTATTTTGACCACATCATCCTCTTTATGCATGTTGTCTTACTCCAAGCTGTATAGGCTCGAAAGCCTACTACCAATTAAGCATATTAGGTGATGTGCATCTCTGTAATGAGAAGGGGTGTGGTCTAATGACATCAACACCCTATATCAGGTGTGCATAATTATTAGCCAACTTCCTTTCCTTTGGCAAAATGGGTCAAAAGAAGGACTTGACAGGCTCAGAAAAGTAAAAAATAGTGAGATATCTTGCAGAGGGATGCAGCACTCTTAAAATTGCAAAGCTTCTGAAGCGTGATCATCGAACAATCAAGCGTTTCATTCAAAATAGTCAACAGGGTCGCAAGAAGCGTGTGGAAAAACCAAGGCGCAAAATAACTGCCCATGAACTGAGAAAAGTCAAGCGTGCAGCTGCCAAGATGCCACTTGCCACCAGTTTGGCCATATTTCAGAGCTGCAACATCACTGGAGTGCCCAAAAGCACAAGGTGTGCAATACTCAGAGACATGGCCAAGGTAAGAAAGGCTGAAAGACGACCACCACTGAACAAGACACACAAGCTGAAACGTCAAGACTGGGCCAAGAAATATCTCAAGACTGATTTTTCTAAGGTTTTATGGACTGATGAAATGAGAGTGAGTCTTGATGGGCCAGATGGATGGGCCCGTGGCTGGATTGGTAAAGGGCAGAGAGCTCCAGTCCGACTCAGACGCCAGCAAGGTGGAGGTGGAGTACTGGTTTGGGCTGGTATCATCAAAGATGAGCTTGTGGGGCCTTTTTGGGTTGAGGATGGAGTCAAGCTCAACTCCCAGTCCTACTGCCAGTTTCTGGAAGACACCTTCTTCAAGCAGTGGTACAGGAAGAAGTCTGCATCCTTCAAGAAAAACATGATTTTCATGCAGGACAATGCTCCATCACACGCGTCCAAGTACTCCACAGCGTGGCTGGCAAGAAAGGGTATAAAAGAAGAAAATCTAATGACATGGCCTCCTTGTTCACCTGATCTGAACCCCATTGAGAACCTGTGGTCCATCATCAAATGTGAGATTTACAAGGAGGGAAAACAGTACACCTCTCTGAACAGTGTCTGGGAGGCTGTGGTTGCTGCTGCACACAATGTTGATGGTGAACAGATCAAAACACTGACAGAATCCATGGATGGCAGGCTTTTGAGTGTCCTTGCAAAGAAAGGTGGCTATATTGGTCACTGATTTGTTTTTGTTTTGTTTTTGAATGTCAGAAATGTATATTTGTGAATGTTGAGATGTTATATTGGTTTCACTGGTAAAAATAAATAATTGAAATGGGTATATATTTGTTTTTTGTTAAGTTGCCTAATAATTATGCACAGTAATAGTCACCTGCACACACAGATATCCCCCTAAAATAGCTAAAACTAAAAACAAACTAAAAACTACTTCCAAAAATATTCAGCTTTGATATTAATGAGTTTTTTGGGTTCATTGAGAACATGGTTGTTGTTCAATAATAAAATTAATCCTCAAAAATACAACTTGCCTAATAATTCTGCACTCCCTGTATGCCTTTTCTTTACACATAATTTCCTATTCTGGACTGTTTGTTTAATACAAGATGCAACCCTATGTGTGAGTCACTATCCAATATAACTGTCCTCAGCGATAAAACAACAACACAATTGTATATGTCCTGCTAGGCCAAAAGTAACTATGTCCTGTGTTTTTCCTGGCAAAATCACCAAAGGCACAGATACTGGCACCCTTTTCTTCTGCTTGCTCTGGTGCATTATATCTATATAACCTGTCTCTTTTGTGCCCCTATAATCTAGTTTCATTTTTTTCTTTCTTACCTACTTTTATTGTTAATCATATTTAGGGAAAATACTTTCTCCAAGTCACTAATTACTCAGGATAGTCAATAAATGACAACACTTCAGAATCAATAACGGCAATAAAGTAAACGAACAAGATGGGGGAAGGAAGTTAACAGATGATTGATTTATTATCCTGTAGTAACAACCTACAATTTCCTTCAAACAAGAAACATTATCATCTTATAATTGGCATTGTAGATACATTCTCTTTCCTGCTCTAATAGCTAATGGCACGAGCAGGTTCTCATACACAGATTCTACAAAGAGGCAAACAGGATATTAAAGGGATATGAAATTCAAAATCGTTCTTTCATGAATCAGACAAATGATGCTATTTAAACAACTTTCTAATTTACTTCTATTATCATTTTTCTTTGTTCCTTTGATGTCGTTTGTTGAAAAGCAGGGATGTAAGCTTAGGAGCGGCCTATGTTTCGAGCACTATATGATAGCAGTTTTATTCACTAGATGGCCACACTATTTCCTGCCATATAGTGCACCAGATGCTACCTAGGTATCTCTTCAACACAGAATATCATGGGAATTAAACAAATTTGATGATTAAATTGTATGTTCTGTTTGAATCACAAAAGAACATAAGTTGTGCTTACCAGATCATTTCCTTTCCTTCTGTACGGGGAGAGTCCACAGCTGCATTCATTACTTTTCGCAATACAGAACCTGGCCACCAGGAGGAGGCAAAGACATCCCAGCCAAAGGCTTAAATACCTCCCCCACTTCCCTCATCGCCCAGTCATTCTGCCGAGGGAACAAGGAACAGTAGGAGAAACATCAGGGTGAAAAATGTGCCAGAAAAACAACAAAAAAAAAATTTAGGGCCGCCCAACGGAAAAACACGGACGGGAGCTGTGGACTCTCCCCGTACAGAAGGAAATTATATGGTAAGCATAATTTATGTTTTCCTTCTTAATACGGGGAGAGTCCACAGCTACATTCATTACTTTATTACAGTTATAGATGACACTAAATGATAATGTGGGGTAACAAGAGAGGCAGCACAAATCTGAGGGCACCACAGCCTGTAACAAACCCAATCTCCTGAAAACTGCTTCAACAGAAGCAAAGGAACCAAAAAATGTTAGGAGGACCAAGTAACTGCCCAACAACTAGGACCATAAGAGCCCACGCCAGAGATCACACAAAATCACTGGTCCCAAATTGAGCACAAAAACCTCTGAGGAGACAAGAGTCCCGCTGGTTATGAGGTCAAGCGAAGAACACTCCTCCACAAACACGATAAGGAGGACAACCAAAACTCCCAACACCTTAGACTTCTGAATAGGAAGATACACAGAAACAAACTGGCTAAGCTAAAGAAAGAGAGAAGCACCTTGCAGAACTCGAAGAAAAAGTCTCCTTAGAATGAAAACCCCATAAGGAGAGCGGATTACCAGCCTGCAAGAGAGACTAGGACATGTAGAGAATACTCCACAAACGGAACAGGTCAATGAATAGAAAAATCCAAGGACCATGTCCTGAAAAGGCAAAAAAATATAACGCAACTGCCTGACTGCAGTCTGCGTCCTAGCAAAAGGAAATGAACACCAAAAGTTCATGAACCTCGGGAACAGAACAGAAATAGATATCTAGAATCTGCTTAGAAGCCCACATACCAGGGCAGAAGGCGGCAGATAATACAACCTGTAACCGCACGTCTGTTAGACAGCCAGGCTAACCCTAATGCTATAAAAACTAGCCGTCCTATCCAAGAACCGGCTAAGAAACCCTTTTTCTAGGACACCCTGTTAAGGTAGAAAAAAAAAAAACCTCAAGAAGAGATATAAAATCAGAGAGAACCAACACCGCCCCACCGAAACAGGGGGAAGGCCGCCATCCCAAAATTATAACAAGGGACCAGCTACAAGCTGAGGAAAGGACTGACACCTTTCAGAAAGACCCCTCTCACGGATACACCAAAACACCAAGGGCGAAGACCCTCCCAAACTCCATAATAAGTAGCACCCATAATGGAGAAGATCAAACCACGAAATGAAGTCGCAGCACTAAAGGAGCAATCAGATACCCTGAAGCCTGCTCCTGTCAGACCGAGTCAACCCAGAAGGAGTGACATAGTCGAAGAGAACAAGGAAGAATAAACTTCCCAAGCACCGAAAAGATCCAGAGATCTACTTAAGAATCCCTGACCACGATCCCCTAAGGGAAAAAACTGGGATAGGCACGGACGCCCAGAGAGCCTAGATCGGATTTCACCAAAGGTACAGATCCGAAAAAACCTTTTCGGGAATCCAGATCAAAAGGTACACACAGAAGGAGAGTCCCTCGACCTCCTGCTGAACTCTCAGAGTCAGAAAAAAGATCTGCTTCAGAAAGAACCCAACTGGTATAAACGCAGGAGACCTGGTCCTCAGAGTAGAAAGAGTGACGAAGATTCCCTAGAAAGAAAACAGAAGGAATCCCAGAATACACTCTCCCACTTCCATGGAAGTGATAAGACAAAACCGCCCCAGTAGACCAAAGGTCATTTTCCCAGAACATGGAAAGATATACCGCATACTGGAGACCGGTGCGGAATATCCAGAAATCTTTGAAAATCTGGAAGATAGATAAGCAAGAATTTCAAGCCGAAGAATCAGACTGGGCTAAACATCACCCTCCCCCAGCACCAACGAAGGTCTGAAGAAAAATGGCAGGGCAAGCCTATAGAGTACTTTAACTAAAAAAAAGGCCTAAAGAGACTTCCTGTCTGAAAGGTCAAACAGCATCCAAAGAACCACCCTAGAGCCTACCCAGGAACTCCAATCCAAATCCAAAGCAAAGGATGGAAAGGACAAGAGAGATTCCTTAAAACTCCTAGCAGGCGATGGAGAAACCAGAACCGCCAAAAAACAGGAGCCCAGGAAAACAGGATACTGTATTAAAAAAAAAACTATATCCCAAGAAATGTCTAGGATCAGAACAAGGTTACTGAAAATGATACGGTCCCTAAAAACCGGATTTCCTCAACATGATGACAGGAAGTATCCATCTCCCTGAATAAGGAAAGAGAGAACCGTATATCAACCCTCAAGAGGAAGAAGAAATAAGCTCTGCATAGAGAGCATAGAAACCAAATAGAACGAGAGAACCCCTATGGAACACCAATAGAGGGGGAAAAATTTCACCCCTGTGAAAAGGAACCGGGAAAATGACTCCAAAAAAGTCACCCGTACCCCCCTCATCAGGAGAGGAAAAACTTAGCTCCTAAAGAAAACTGCCACAGCAGAATTCAAACTCTAAGTCAACAGCTTTGCTAAGCAGGGTATTAACTCGTAGGCCACTTGGGCTGCACACGATCCAATATCAGACGCCCAACCAATATGATTTAAACTAGGACCAGCCTGACATCTAGGATAAAAGGGCTTCCTCTGTACCGAAGGAACAGGAAAACAACCTCTTGAGAAGAAGAAAGAAGAGAGGTAACTAGTACCCAAACAGGTCCAGCCTGTTATTTAGGATACAACATATCTGTTATAAACCTCAAAAAGAAAAGAGATAACTAATACCCAACCAGGACCAGCCCGATATGTAGGATACAACATATCTGTTCAAGGGTCAAACGGAAAATTCTAAAGTTCTAGCAGGGCCAGAAAACTGAGAATAATAAACAGAAAAAACATATAAGCTCTGAAGCTTAAACATAGTATCGGATATCGAGGAAACATCACCCCGACCAGAGACATCCTTCTTTGTTTTTGTTCTGTGTTTTTCTTTTTTTTTTTTTTTTATAGAACTTCCACCGGAAGATTCCATCAATCGCGATTATGAAAATCTCTAGTACCAGAATCCCAGAGGCGAAAAGTCTTCCTAAGAAGAGATTCTACAAAATAAAACCTATCCTAACCAGATTAGAAGATAAATTAGGCAAACACACACAAGTGATAGCCAAAGGGAAAGTGAAACCGACAGGTCCAGCCCGTCATGCGACACAATTCCTCAAGAGCTCAGAACTGGGAATCTGATACAAAAACAAAAAAATAACAAATATAGAGACGATAAGGAATAGGATCACCATCCCTCCATCGTCCTCTTACATGCCATACCTTGGGTAAGAATACACAGATTAAGCCTTCGCTTGCACGTGGCAGGAAGATGCAAATGTGCTAAAGCCATAGATATGGCCATGCGAAACCACGTAGTAACCTCTGGTGGAAAAAAAAACCTCCTTCAGGAGAAGGGGTAACGGAATTCCGGACAACTGCCTGTGTATGAACAGAAGATTCTAGGGAACACACCTCATGGGATGCAGAATCCTCAGAGGCGGATGGCTCAGTAGTCTCTAACATCTCAACAATGGAATATGAGAACACCCTATTGCGGTATACGGAACATAATTCAGAGGGCTGGGTTACCCACAATATACACAGGTATCAAAATCTGCATCAGAGGAAACCCCCCTAACATATCAGAATCCTCCATAACTCGACTAAGTAGAGTATGGACAAAAAAACAACTGGCACCTTACACCCCCAATGGCTGGGGCACTCACCACCTCCTATGACCCAGACAGGTAGAGAAACAGATCCTCTTCGCAGACACTTGGTCAGGAATACGGAAATGGAAAACAACATGCAGGATCGCTCCCGCTAAGGAAAAGCGCGCCAGTCTAATAAAACTGTGCAGCTCGAAAATTAACCTGTACGTTCCGTAATAGCCTATGAGCCCCCTCAGGAGATATTAACCCTTGATTCCATAAAGGTAAAGGAGTCCCACTGAGACCCTGGTCCTTCAAGTTTGACAG
The DNA here is from genome assembly GCF_027579735.1 of Bombina bombina. NCBI lineage: Eukaryota > Metazoa > Chordata > Amphibia > Anura > Bombinatoridae > Bombina > Bombina bombina. Next base: position 37,472,605 of record NC_069502.1, read on the forward strand.
ATTGTAGCAGTGCTTCTGACATGGACTTGAGTGCAGAAAAGCAGGTAGCGAAACTCGTCAACGCTGATTGCTTATGGAGCTGTTAATATGAGTCGGGATGGTTTTGCAGAAAGACTCTCCCTGCATCTACGGACTCTAAACTTTCATCAATGCTCTCACTGAGAGGCTGACAAGACTAACAAAAACTCCAGTTCCATCTCGAAGAGTCCATAAGGAACTACTCCGTAATCTTTCGACACTTCTCTGTCAACCTCCTGTGACGAAAGGCAAAGAATGACTGCGGGATGAGGGAAGTGGGGGAGGTATTTAAGCCTTTGGCTGGGGTGTCTTTGCCTCCTCCTGGTGGCCAGATTCTGTATTCCCAAAAGTAATGAATGCAGCTGTTGTGGACTCTCCCCATATTAAGAAGGAAAAGACTACTAATTCTTTTAGTGATTTCCATATCTTGAGAACTTCTTGACGTTAGGAGCAAGAAATTTGGCATTGTAAACCTACTTTATAATGAAGTTTTTAAATTATAATTTTTTACTTTTCTAACATCTTCGATTTTTTAAATATAGGTATCCTTACAAATTACCCCCCTCTATTCATGCTCTTTAAGTGGATTTGGGGGAAATGGTAAAACATGAGTTTATTTATTTTTCAAGGAGAATCTAAATAACAATTTTCACGTCTGTAATATCTTCGTTTTTTTAGATATAGGTATCCTCATATATCAGCCCCCCCCCCCTCTTTTGGCCCCCCTTAAGTGGATTTTTGGAAAATGGTAAAACACGTGTTTCTTTATTTTTCAAGAAGAATCTAAATACCAATTTTCACATCTGTAACATTTTCGTTTTTTTAGTCCCTTAGGGACTTAATTTCCAAAACTCCTTCCTTAGTGGGTGCCTACGTCATAAAAACAATCTACCTTCCGAATTTCACGTTCCTAGGTTAAACAGTTTGAGCTGGATGTTGATGAGTCTGTCAGTCAGTACTTCTTTTATATATATAGATTGCTAGTGACTATAACTTGTAGACATTCCGTAGGCTGTCACTGGATGTCATATGCATTTTAGATTGGACACAGATTTTTATCTAACCTATGAAAGATCTTGAAGGATTCTCCTCATTCCCTGGTGAAGTTGGCTTCTACAGGTCCCTAATCAAAGTGGGCTTGAGGGATTAAGTTTCTAACATCGCTAACAAAATTTACTATTATGGCTTAAAGGGATACTGAACCCACATTTTTTTCTTTCATGATTCAGATAGAGCATGCAATTTTAAGCAACTTTCTAATTTACTTCTATTATCAATTTTTCTTCGTTCTCTTGATATCTTTATTTGAAAAAGAAGGCATCTAAGCTAAGGAGCCAGCAAATTTTTAGTTCAGAACAATGGACAGCAATTGTTTATTGGTGCTGTCCAATCAGCAAGGACAACCCAGGTTGTTCACCAAAAATGGGCCGGCATCTAAATTTAAATTCTTGCTTTTCAAATAAACATACCAAGAGAATGAAGAAAATGTGATAATAGGAGTAAATTAGAAAGTTGCATAAAATTGCATGCTCTATCTGAATCACGAAAGAAAATATTTGGGTTCAGTGTCCCTTTAACGTATCAGTCGTTTTTGCCCTTGCACCCTTACCTGGATTTTTGTATGCTGTACTTTAAATGAAGGAATAAAAGTTAAGTTTTAATTTACTCCAGTGCCGTTCACAATGAGTTGTTTGGGTTACTATTCAGACCATCACTGAGTGTCACTATATCACAGACAAAACGTATGGCTTCAATTCTTTTAGATTCTGTTAGTCAGAAAGACCTTAGATTCTTATCATGTATTTGTGTGACTAAAGAAACACTTCCATAAAAAATGTTGAGGGTCCCATCAAGATTTCATAATATTCTGTGAGTGTGTGTTTATTGTGTATGTGGTATGTGAGTGTGTCTATTGTGTATGTGCATGTGAGTTTGTGTGTATGTATGTGTGAATGTATTTGTGTATATTGTGTGTATGCTGTGTATGAATTTGTGTGTGTGTGTATGTTGTGTGTGAGTGTGTGTGTATACTGTCTGTGTATGTCGTGTGTGAGTTTGTGTGTATGTAGGTGTGTGTGTGCCCTGTATGTGTATGTTGTGTGTGCGTAGTGTGTGTACTGTGTGTACTGTGTGTGTATGTATCTGTGTGTGTATATTGTATGTGTTGTATATGTATGTGTGTGTGTGTGTGTGCATAGGTGTGTGTACTGTGTGTGTATGTTCTGTGTGTGTGTGTATGTATATGTGTGTGTATGTTCTGTGTGTGTGTATGTATGTGTGTGTGTGTATTTTCTGTGTGTGTATGTGTGTGTGTGTATGTGTGTCTGTATGTTCTGTGTGTGTGTGTGTGTGTGTGTGTGTATGTGTGTGTGTGTGTGTGTGTGTATGTATATGTGTGTGTGTGTATGTGTGTGTGTATATGTATGTATATGTGTGTGTGTGTATGTGTGTGTGTGTGTGTGTGTGTGTGTGTATGTATATGTGTGTGTGTATGTGTGTGTATGTGTGTGTGTATATGTGTGTGTGTGTGTATGTATGTGTGTGTGTATGTTCTGTGTGTGTATATATGTGTATGTTCTGTGTGTGTGTGTGTATGTGTGTATGTTCTGTGTGTGTGTATATATGTGTGTGTGTATGTGTGTGTATATGTGTGTGTGTGTGTATGTTCTGTGTGTGTGTGTATATATGTGTGTGTGTGTGTGTGTATGTTCTGTGTGTGTATGTATATGTATGTGTGTATATATGTGTGTGTGTGTGTGTATGTTCTGTGTAAGTGTGTGTGTGTGTTTTTGAGGTGTCCTTTGCATGGTCACAGAAGCTATTTAGGTGCTCTTTATGAACACATTATGGTTTATGATTACATAGTTCCCTGGTACCCAGAAGGAACACAAAAATACGGGAGACAGTAAGAAAGAGTGAGAGAGGAAAGATGGGAGAAAGGAGTAAGCTGAGGTATTTCGCTGTCTTGTCCTTTCCACAACCACTCCACCCACCTTGCCCACCAATCAAAAATAAACTTTCATGATTCAGATTGGGTATGCAATTTTAAACAACTTTCCAATATATAATAATAATAATAATAGGCTCATATGTTAATTTCTAAACCCTTGAAGGCCGCCTATTATCTCAGAGCATTTTGACAGTTTTTCCACAGCTAGACAGCGCTAGTTCATGTGTGTCATATAGATAACATTGTGCTCACCCATGTGGAGTCAGCACTGATTGCCTGAAATGCAAGTCTGTCAAAAGAACTGAGATAATGGGGCAGTCTGCAGAAGTTTAGATACAAGGTAATCACAGAGGTAAAAAGTGAATTAATATAACAGTGTTGGTTGTGCAAAACTCGGGGATGGGTAATAAAGGGATTATCTATCTTTTTAAACAATAACATTTTTGGTGTTCACTGTCCCTTTAACTATACTTTTTCAATAGGCTGTTCAGTATTTTACTCAGCGAGATATGGCCATACTTATTGGTGTGATAAATAGCATCTCCCACGCACTGACCAATCAATAACTTAGTTATTGGGAATGTTCTGCAGTATCACTGTAACTTTATGTCTTTGTTTCTGCACACAGCCCCCTACAACTAGAGCAACGATACCAATGTTAATACAAATAAAAGGTAAATAAAGAGCTAACAATCTATTTAGCACTTGGGGATGTGAGAGTGAGTATGCTGAAGGTAGAGGCTATGGCTCATATTTATCAAGCTCCGTACGGAGCTTGAAGGGCCGTGTTTCTGGCGAGTCTTCAAACTCGCCAGAAACACAAGTTATGAAGCAGCGGTCTAAAGACGGCTGCTCCATAACCCTGTCCGCCTGCTCTGAGCAGGCGGACAGGAATCGCCGGAAATCAACCCGATTGAGTATGATCGGGTTGATTGACAGCTCCCTGCTGGCGTCCGATTGGCCGCGAGTCAACAGGGGGTGGCGTTGCACCAGCAGCTCTTGTGAGCTGCTGGTGCAGTGTTAAATGCAGAGCGTATTGCTCTCCCCGTTTAGCGAGGTCTTGCGGACCTGATCCGCACTGTTGGATCAGGTCCGCAAGACCTTTGATAAATAGGGGCCTATAGCTTCAGATGTAACATGAAGGCTGTGAGAAGAATGCACTGGTATATATGAAATGGTATATATTAATAATATGGCAGTAAAGTCAAAATGAAATGTTCACAATTCAGATATTTTGTTAAATTGGTAAGTGGCCTAATGGGAGATCAGGAGCGTACACGTGTGTTGCATTCTTTGATAGCAGTGTTTGCAATAATGTATAAAATTGTTATAAACATTGTTGCAAAGACTGCTGAAAGATGGCTAAAGACACATGCACGCTCCTAAACACACATTGGGTAACTTTTACAAACAATATCAAGAAAACAAAAATTGAAAACAGAAGTAAATTGGAAAGTTGAATGCTCTATCCAATCCACTTAAAGGGACAGTGTACACTCATTTTCATATAACTGCATGTAATAGACACTACTATAAAGAATAAGATGCACAGATACTGATATAAAAACTCACTTAGACGCTCTCTGTTTAGCTCTGTTAAAAAGGTAGCTGGAAAGCCCACTGCAAGTGGGAAATAAGACCCCTCCCCCTTCGTTTGCATATGAAAAGACCCTTTACAGAAACAGGAGAAAGCTAGAGTAGGTAGCTGACAGTATTCTCATAAAACTTTGGGGCTTGGTTAGGTGTCTGAAAATCAGAGCAATGTTATTTAAAAATAAGCAAAAACTATACATTTAAAAAAAAAAAAAACTTTATGGGCTATATAAATAGATCATCTACAAAACATTTATGCAAAGAAAAAATGAGTGTATAATGTCCCTTTAACTTTATTTTTCTCTTAACTGACCCTTTAAGCAGGGCTGATCATTTTACTTTTGGCAGCTAAACATTTTTGAAAAGCTATAATATCAACCCCTATTCAGGTCCCCCCTGCGGCTCCTAAAAATTTTATTCCCAGCGGTATCTGTAGTGGCTGGTGGAAATAAAAAGTAATTACTCAAATAGCATAGCTTCCTTCAATTGCCTAGAAAATGATGGTTGAAGAAATAATGTCAACCTGGGAACCAGATACAATTTCAGTGAAGAATTTGTTTAGGGCTAAGGAAAATATATCTAAAAAAGCATAATGCTGCAAACTAACAGATTTGTTAGTACAGTGTACAGAATGTCAGATACTGTACGATTCCTGACTCACACTCATGTAACTGGCACGTAGGATACCACAGTAAAACCTAGCACTGGGTAGTGCCAACACTGACTAATACTTACATTTACTCATCATATGATGCAGGAGCAGGATAAAAACAAGAAATATTGCTACACGTTGCTACAAGTAATTGGTTCTATAAAAATAATAATATAAATCAAATAAGAAATTCAACCAGCAAACACCTTAAACTTGCAGAAAGCAGAGACACATGGTCTGCGGATAGCTGAAGCACAAGCTATTCCATAACAAGCTAATGCTACCAAGGGAATGATCATCTAAACCCCTGGGATCCTTGTTATTATACTCAGTAACAACCATGTAACAGATAATAATAACTCCCATACAGCAAGAGTGCTTGCTATGTAGTACTGTCTCTATAATCAGACAGGCAGCTCATAAAAGATCATTGTATTCAAAACCGCTGCAGGAAACCCCTTTCAAATTGGCTGGGCTCCCTGTCTTTTCCACGCCTCACTAGGAGTTTGATTTCTGCTGCTGCACCATGTTTATATAAAGTTCACCAGCTAATTCTGCAGCATTCAAATGTTCAATAAAGATCAACTGGCCAAACAGCTATTTCAAATGACAAAATAAAGGAAAAGGAGCTTGTCTATAATAGTTATATCATAGTGATGTGAATATCAGTAGCCCATTCATGCTCCTAAGCCTAATTAGGTATGCTTTTCAACAAAGGAACAAAAACAGAATTTATGCTTACCTGATAAATTACTTTCTCCAACGGTGTGTCCGGTCCACGGCGTCATCCTTACTTGTGGGATATTCTCTTCCCCAACAGGAAATGGCAAAGAGTCCCAGCAAAGCTGGTCACATGATCCCTCCTAGGCTCCGCCCACCCCAGTCATTCGACCGACGGACAGGAGGAAATATATATAGGAGAAACCATATGATACCGTGGTGACTGTAGTTAGAGAAAATAATTCATCAGACCTGATTAAAAAACCAGGGCGGGCCGTGGACCGGACACACCGTTGGAGAAAGTAATTTATCAGGTAAGCATAAATTCTGTTTTCTCCAACATTGGTGTGTCCGGTCCACGGCGTCATCCTTACTTGTGGGAACCAATACCAAAGCTTTAGGACACGGATGAAGGGAGGGAGCAAAACAGGTCACCTAAACGGAAGGAACCACAGCTTGCAAAACCTTTCTCCCAAAAATAGCCTCCGAAGAAGCAAAAGTATCAAATTTGTAAAATTTGGCAAAAGTGTGCAGTGAAGACCAAGTCGCTGCCTTACATATCTGGTCAACAGAAGCCTCGTTCTTGAAGGCCCATGTGGAAGCCACAGCCCTAGTGGAGTGAGCTGTGATTCTTTCAGGAGGCTGCCGTCCGGCAGTCTCATAAGCCAATCGGATGATGCTTTTAAGCCAAAAGGAAAGAGAGGTAGAAGTCGCTTTTTGACCTCTCCTTTTACCAGAATAAACAACAAACAAGGAAGATGTTTGTCTGAAATCTTTAGTAGCCTCTAAATAGAACTTTAGAGCACGGACAACGTCCAAATTGTGTAACAAACGTTCCTTCTTTGAAACTGGATTCGGACACAAAGAAGGTACAACTATCTCCTGGTTAATATTTTTGTTAGAAACAACTTTAGGAAGAAAACCAGGCTTAGTACGCAAAACCACCTTATCTGCATGGAACACCAGATAAGGAGGAGAACACTGCAGAGCAGATAACTCTGAAACTCTTCTAGCAGAAGAAATTGCAACCAAAAACAAAACTTTCCAAGATAGTAACTTAATATCTATGGAATGTAAGGGTTCAAACGGAACCCCTTGAAGAACTGAAAGAACTAGATTTAGACTCCAGGGAGGAGTCAAAGGTCTGTAAACAGGCTTGATCCTAACCAGAGCCTGAACAAATGCTTGAACGTCTGGCACAGCTGCCAGTCTTTTGTGTAGTAAGATAGATAAAGCAGAGATCTGTCCCTTTAGGGAACTTGCAGATAATCCTTTCTCCAAACCTTCTTGAAGAAAGGAGAGAATCTTAGGAATTTTTATCTTATTCCATGGGAATCCTTTGGATTCACACCAACAGATATATTTTTTCCATATTTTATGGTAAATTTTTCTAGTTACAGGTTTTCTGGCCTGAACCAGAGTATCTATCACCGAATCTGAAAACCCACGCTTTGATAGAATCAAGCGTTCAATCTCCAAGCCGTCAGTTGGAGGGAGACCAGATTTGGGTGTTCGAATGGACCTTGAACAAGAAGGTCCTGTCTCAAAGGTAGCTTCCATGGTGGAGCCGATGACATATTCACCAGGTCTGCATACCAAGTCCTGCGTGGCCACGCAGGAGCTATCAAGATCACCGCGGCCCTCTCCTGATTGATCCTGGCTACCAGCCTGGGAATGAGAGGAAACGGTGGGAATACGTAAGCTAGGTTGAAAGTCCAAGGTGCTACTAGTGCATCTACTAGAGTCGCCTTGGGATCCCTGGATCTGGACCCGTAGCAAGGAACCTTGAAGTTCTGACGAGACGCCATCAGATCCATGTCTGGAATGCCCCATAATTGAGTTATTTGGGCAAAGATTTCCGGATGGAGTTCCCACTCCCCCGGATGAAATGTCTGACGACTCAGAAAATCCGCTTCCCAATTTTCCACTCCTGGGATGTGGATCGCAGACAAGTGGCAGGAGTGATCCTTCGCCCATTGAATTATTTTGGTCACTTCTTTCATCGCTAGGGAACTCTTTGTTCCCCCTTGATGATTGATATAAGCTACAGTCGTCATGTTGTCTGATTGGAACCTTATGAATTTGGCCTTTGCTAGTTGAGGCCAAGCTCTGAGAGCATTGAATATCGCTCTCAGTTCCAGAATGTTTATCGGGAGAAGAGACTCTTCCCGAGACCATAGACCCTGAGCTTTCAGGGATTCCCAGACCGCACCCCAGCCCACTAGACTGGCGTCGGTCGTGACAATGACCCACTCTGGCCTGCGGAAGCTCATTCCCTGGGACAGATGGTCCAGGGTCAGCCACCAACGGAGTGAATCTCTGGTCTTTTGATCTACTTGAATCATTGGAGACAAGTCTGTATAATCCCCATTCCACTGTTTGAGCATGCACAGTTGTAATGGTCTTAGATGAATTCATGCAAAAGGAACTATGTCCATTGTTGCAACCATCAATCCTATTACTTCCATGCACTGCGCTATGGAAGGACGAGGAACAGAATGAAGCACTTGACAAGAGCTTAGAAGTTTTGATTTTCTGACCTCTGTCAGAAAAATCCTCATTTCTAAGGAATCTATTATTGTTCCCAAGAAGGGAACTCTTGTTGACGGGGACAGAGAACTCTTTTCTTTGTTCACTTTCCATCCGTGAGATGTGAGAAAGGCTAGAACGATGTCCGTATGAGCCTTTGCCTTTGACAGGGACGACGCTTGTATTAGAATGTCGTCCAAGTAAGGTACTACTGCAATGCCCCTTGGTCTTAGAACCGCTAGAAGGGACCCTAGCACCTTTGTGAAAATCCTTGGAGCAGTGGCTAATCCGAATGGAAGAGCCACAAACTGGTAATGTTTGTCCAGAAAAGCGAACCTTAGGAACTGATGATGTTCCTTGTGGGTAGGGATATGTAGGTACGCATCCTTTAGATCCACGGTAGTCATAAATTGACTTTCCTGGATGGTGGGTAGAATCGTTCGAATAGTTTCCATTTTGAACGATGGTACCCTGAGAAATTTGTTTAGGATCTTCAAATCCAAAATTGGTCTGAACGTTCCCTCTTTTTTGGGAACTACGAACAGATTGGAATAAAATCCCATTCCTTGTTCCTTTATTGGAACTGGGTGTATCACTCCCATCTTTAACAGGTCTTCTACACAATGTAAGAATGCCTGTCTCTTTATTTGGTTTGAGGATAAGTGAGACTTGTGGAACCTTCCCCTTGGGGGTAGTTCCTTGAATTCCAGGAGATAACCTTGAGAAACTATTTCTAGCGCCCAAGGATCCTGAACATCTCTTGCCCAAGCCTGAGCAAAGAGAGAGAGTCTGCCCCCCACCAGATCCGGTCCCGGATCGGGGGCTACTCCTTCATGCTGTCTTGTTAGCAGTGGCAGGCTTCTTGGCCTGCTTACCTTTGTTCCAGCCTTGCATTGGTTTCCAGGCTGGTTTGGGTTGTGAGGCATTACCCTCTTGCTTAGAGGATGCAGAATTAGAGGCTGGTCCATTTCTGCGAAAGGGACGAAAATTAGGCTTATTTTTAGCCTTAAAAGACCTATCCTGTGGAAGGGCGTGGCCCTTTCCCCCAGTGATGTCTGAAATAATCTCTTTCAAATCAGGTCCAAATAAAGTTTTACCTTTGAAAGGAATGTTAAGTAATTTTGTCTTGGATGACACATCCGCTGACCAAGACTTTAGCCAAAGCGCTCTGCGCGCCACAATAGCAAACCCTGAATTTTTCGCCGCTAATTTTGCTAATTGCAAAGCGGCATCTAAAATAAAAGAGTTAGCCAATTTAAGTGCGTGAACTCTGTCCATAACCTCCTCATATGGAGTTTCTCTACTGAGCGACTTTTCTAGTTCCTCGAACCAGAACCACGCTGCCGTAGTGACAGGAACAATGCATGAAATTGGTTGTAGAAGGTAGCCTTGCTGTACAAAAATCTTTTTAAGCAAACCTTCCAATTTTTTATCCATAGGATCTTTGAAAGCACAACTATCTTCGATAGGAATAGTAGTGCGTTTGTTTAGAGTAGAAACTGCCCCCTCGACCTTGGGGACTGTCTGCCATAAGTCCTTTCTGGAGTCGACCATAGGAAATAATTTCTTAAATATAGGGGGAGGAACAAAAGGTATGCCGGGCTTTTCCCACTCTTTATTTACTATGTCCGCCACCCGCTTGGGTATAGGAAAAGCGTCGGGGGCCACCGGAACCTCTAGGAACCTGTCCATCTTGCATAATTTCTCTGGAATGACCAAAATGTCACAATCATCCAGAGTAGATAACACCTCCTTAAGCAGTGCGCGGAGATGTTCTAATTTAAATTTAAATGTCACAACATCAGGTTCAGCTTGATGAGAAATTTTTCCTGAATCTGAAATTTCTCCCTCAGACAAAACCTCCCTCATGGCCCCTTCAGATTGGTGTGAGGGTATGACAGAACAATTATCATCAGCGTCCTCTTGCTCTTCAGTGTTTAAAACAGAGCAATCGCGCTTTCTCTGATAAGTAGGCATTTTGGATAAAAGATTTGCTATGGAGTTATCCATTACAGCCGTTAATTGTTGCATGGTAATAAGTATTGGCGCACTAGATGTACTAGGGGCCTCCTGCATGGGCAAAACTGGTGTAGACACAGTAGGAGATGATGTAGTATCATGTTTACTCCCCTCATTTGAGGAATCATCTTGGGCAATATCATTATTTGTGGCAGTACTGTCCTTACTTTGTTTGGACGCTATGGCACAATTATCACATAAATTTAAATGGGGAGACACATTGGCTTTCATACATATAGAACATAGCTTATCTGAAGGTATAGACATGTTAAACAGGCTTAAACTTGTCAACAATGCACAAAAAACGTTTTAAAATAAAACCGTTACTGTCACTTTAAATTTCAAACAGAAAACACTTTATTACTGAATATGTGAAAAAGTATGAAGGAATTGTTCAAAAATTACCAAATTTTCACCACAGTGTCTTAAAGCCTTAAAAGTATTGCACACCAAATTTCAGAGCTTTAACCCTTAAAATAACGGAACCGGAGCCGTTTTTCAATTTAACCCCTATACAGTCCCAGATACAGTCTTTGCTAAGACCCAACCAAGCCCTGAGGGGAATACGATACCAAATGACGCCTTCTAAAAGCTTTTTCAGAGATTCTTAGATCCACACACATGCATCTGCATGCCCTGTTCTCAAAAAACAACTGCACATTAATGGCGCGAAAATGAGGCTCAGTCTATGACTAGAAAGGCCCCCTGACTGAAAAAGGTGTCCAATACAGTGCCTGCCGTTTTATAAACGTTCCCCAAGATTATAAATGTCAATTGTTAGCCTAAATTTGAATAATATGCACAAATAAAGCAATCGATTTAGCCCATAAAAATGTCTACCAGTTTTTTAGCCCATAATAAGCCCTATATTCTGTTTGTTTTTGAATAAGAAAATGGCTTACCGGTCCCCATGAGGGGAAATGACAGCCTTCCAGCATTACACAGTCTTGTTAGAAATATGGCTAGTCATACCTTAAGCAGAAAAGTCTGCTAACTGTTTCCCCCAACTGAAGTTACTTCATCTCAACAGTCCTATGTGGAAACAGCAACCGATTTTAGTTACTGTCTGCTAAAATCATCTTCCTCTTACAAACAGAAATCTTCATCCTTTTCTGTTTCAGAGTAAATAGTACATACCAGCACTATTTTAAAATAACAAACACTTGATAGAAGAATAAAAACTACATTTAAACACCAAAAAACTCTTAACCATCTCCGTGGAGATGTTGCCTGTGCAACGGCAAAGAGAATGACTGGGGTGGGCGGAGCCTAGGAGGGATCATGTGACCAGCTTTGCTGGGACTCTTTGCCATTTCCTGTTGGGGAAGAGAATATCCCACAAGTAAGGATGACGCCGTGGACCGGACACACCAATGTTGGAGAAATAAATCTCATCACAGAAGACAAAGTGCTCTATCTGATCCATGAAAGTGTCATTTTGTGTTCTATGTCCCTGTAAACTAATCAGCTTAGCCAGTGTGTGCACAGCAGTGTACATGCCTGGGGCCCCTGCGTTATACTGACGGGGCCACCACAGCATGTTTCTACTATTTCCCCTATACAGTGACACCCCATATATCACTCATACACAACAGGAGGTAAAGAATATGACTCACTGAAGACACCAAACCTAATAAAGTACTTCCCACTACCAAAAGGGCAGATAGAGGGGGAAAGGGGAAAGAACGTGAGTGGGGGGAGGTGTGCGAAGAATATAACAGCGCACTCATACACAGGGTGGATTTGATTTAAATCATTAGCCAGTAAGACTGATTTAAATCATGGGCCAGATTGCGCACAAGCGATATTGGGTTTATTGCGGCTGTTTGCGTGCGTTGGAAGTAGAAGGCATATTACAAGTTGCAAGCAAATGTGATCGCTAGAGTGCAATTGAATTTAACGTGGGATAAAGCAACCTCAGACCTCTGGTTAACTGTTATGCTTGAATAAAAAGTGTCACAAAACACTTAAAAAATCAATTTAAAAGTACAGTTACACTCATAATAACACCATCTAATAAAAACTATTTTTGAAAAAATGCATATAAAAGTTAAAGGGCTCAAAGATATAAGGTTTCAGGTGTTACCTAGAGTGTGGACTTACCTAGAGCTCTACGTGAGCACTGGAAGATCATCTCAACTGATTCCGCATTACCTTGTGGCAATATGGACATGCCTATGGTTGGGTATAGGACGGCGTCCTCCTTACGAGATATGTTGATGCGTCCTGATAATAAGCCTAGTTTCCGATGCCGTGGATGCACCACGTGCAGTGGTATGACCCAGAGCAAATTTTTTACACACCCCTGGTCCAATAGTAAGTTTGAGATCAAACACAGGGGTGACTTGTACAACAAAGTACATAATGTATATGCTCCATTGCCCTTGTGGCAAATTTTATGTGGGCAAAACCCAAGACGACACACACACTAGGATGGCCAACCATAGGTCAGCAATCAGGGCAGCTATCAATAGTGGCAAATGTGACCAACCTGTAGCCAGGCACATTTTGCAGGGGCACCATACTGTCACGGATCTGAGATTCATTATAATAGATCATGTCCCCCCTCTACTGAGGGGTGGTGACAGGGGCAGATGGCTATTACAAAGAGAGAGCCAATGGATCTTCAGGTTGGGAACACTAGTCCCGAAAGGGCTTAATGTACATTTAGACATGCAGTGTTTCATTTAGAATCCTAAATATGTGTAGTAGACATCTTAACATATTGGATCTCTGTTATTTAAGTTCCTACTATGGGTTTTGGTTAGTATAGGATACTTTTCCCATGGTTATACTATTTATAGAGTGAGTAGGTTACACTATGGTTTACAGAGCCTATCTGGTTCTGTTTAAGTTATATTTCACTCTAAGACCAACATTCAAATGAATCGCTTTAGTGTAATATCACACTCAGCCAGATTTGTATTTGGAAAGATGTTTCTATGTCATATGTTTAGTATAATCATCCTTGACACACAGTAAGGAACTACCATAGTCCTATAGCATATACACAGCTGCCTATATTTTAATACAGTCTCCGAAATATACAGTAGTATCAATTTTACTTGGACAGGATCTAGTGTGACAGATCTGTAGTATTGACATCGACATAACAGTGAGTTGTTACATGCAGATTTGTGCCAATGTGAAGTTACGTGCTTAGCTAGGTGTGATCAACTATTGAACATGTATCGCTATGAAGCTAAATACTGTTAATACACATGGAGTTATATGTAAAAGTGTACTGGACGCTACTTTCTTTCTCCTTGTTGCAATATGATTAGATTTTGGCAGTGTTCACACTGCAAGAATGCTGTGCATTTTTAATTTTGCTTTTATGAATTTTTCACTGTCAGGGCTGCCATACGGACTCACACGCATACGCAATTGCGGGGAGGGGACGCTACCCACTGACGATATTTGGTGCAGGTAACACATAAAAGTTTGATTGTTTGTAAGTTTGTGTAAGTCTGAGGACAGGGGAAACCCCGAAAATGTCCACTTAGTAAAATATATGCTATACTGAAAACGGAGAGTGCCTTGTTTTTACGTTTCTATAGGATCTAGTTTGAGTGCACCCTGGATGCTGATCTCTTTAAAGTGAGTGCTGGATCCACATTGGATATACAGGGAGTGCAGAATTATTAGGCAAATGAGTATTTTGACCACATCATCCTCTTTATGCATGTTGTCTTACTCCAAGCTGTATAGGCTCGAAAGCCTACTACCAATTAAGCATATTAGGTGATGTGCATCTCTGTAATGAGAAGGGGTGTGGTCTAATGACATCAACACCCTATATCAGGTGTGCATAATTATTAGGCAACTTCCTTTCCTTTGGCAAAATGGGTCAAAAGAAGGACTTGACAGGCTCAGAAAAGTCAAAAATAGTGAGATATCTTGCAGAGGGATGCAGCACTCTTAAAATTGCAAAGCTTCTGAAGCGTGATCATCGAACAATCAAGCGTTTCATTCAAAATAGTCAACAGGGTCGCAAGAAGCGTGTGGAAAAAACCAAGGCGCAAAATAACTGCCCATGAACTGAGAAAAGTCAAGCGTGCAGCTGCCAAGATGCCACTTGCCACCAGTTTGGCCATATTTCAGAGCTGCAACATCACTGGAGTGCCCAAAAGCACAAGGTGTGCAATACTCAAAGACATGGCCAAGGTAAGAAAGGCTGAAAGACGACCACCACTGAACAAGACACACAAGCTGAAACGTCAAGACTTGGCCAAGAAATATCTCAAGACTGATTTTCTAAGGTTTTATGGACTGATGAAATGAGAGTGAGTCTTGATGGGCCAGATGGATGGGCCCGTGGCTGGATTGGTAAAGGGCAGAGAGCTCCAGTCCGACTCAGACGCCAGCAAGGTGGAGGTGGAGTACTGGTTTGGGCTGGTATCATCAAAGATGAGCTTGTGGGGCCTTTTCGGGTTGAGGATGGAGTCAAGCTCAACTCCCAGTCCTACTGCCAGTTTCTGGAAGACACCTTCTTCAAGCAGTGGTACAGGAAGAAGTCTGCATCCTTCAAGAAAAACATGATTTTCATGCAGGACAATGCTCCATCACACGCGTCCAAGTACTCCACAGCGTGGCTGGCAAGAAAGGGTATAAAAGAAGAAAATCTAATGACATGGCCTCCTTGTTCACCTGATCTGAACCCCATTGAGAACCTGTGGTCCATCATCAAATGTGAGATTTACAAGGAGGGAAAACAGTACACCTCTCTGAACAGTGTCTGGGAGGCTGTGGTTGCTGCTGCACGCAATGTTGATGGTGAACAGATCAAAACACTGACAGAATCCATGGATGGCAGGCTTTTGAGAGTCCTTGCAAAGAAAGGTGGCTATATTGGTCACTGATTTGTTTTTGTTTTGTTTTTGAATGTCAGAAATGTATATTTGTGAATGTTGAGATGTTATATTGGTTTCACTGGTAAAAATAAATAATTGAAATGGGTATATATTTGTTTTTTGTTAAGTTGCCTAATAATTATGCACAGTAATAGTCACCTGCACACACAGATATCCCCCTAAAATAGCTAAAACTAAAAACAAACTAAAAACTACTTCCAAAAATATTCAGCTTTGATATTAATGAGTTTTTTTGGGTTCATTGAGAACATGGTTGTTGTTCAATATTAAAATTAATCCTCAAAAATACAACTTGCCTAATAATTCTGCACTCCCTGTATATATATATATATATATATATATATATATATATATATATATATATATATATATATATATATATATACCAAGAATCCTTTGCTACATTGGAAACAATGTATTCCAGAGGTTTTCTGTGGGAAAAGCAAGCCTTCTGGCCTGTCTAGATTTGTTAATGAACTACACAATGAGTTATGCAGGCCCATTTATCAAGCTCCGTATGGAGCTTGAAGGGCCGTGTTTCTGGCGAGTCTTCAGACTCGCCAGAAACACAAGTTATGAAGCAGCGGTCTAAAGACCGCTGCTTCATAACCCTGTCCGCCTGCTCTGAGCAGGCGGACAGGAACCGCCGGAAATCAACCCGATCGAATACGATCGGGTTGATTGACAGCTCCCTGCTGGCGGCCGATTGGCCGCGAGTCAGCAGGGGGCGGCGTTGCACCAGCAGCTCTTGTGAGCTGCTGGTGCAATGTTAAATGTGGAGAGCGTATTGCTCTCCGCATTTAGCGAGGTCTTGCGGACCTGATCCGCAGTGTCGGATCAGGTCCGCAAGCCCTTTGATAAATGGGCCCCATTGTCTCTATTTTGTGCGTAGTTGAGGATTTTACACTCACCTTTTACGTCCCCCTAATTTAAAATGTTGTTGTATTTTGCCCGGGAACAACTTCACCCAGCAGTGATTCAAACTTTCTCCCAGCTGATGAGTAGCAACAACTACGAAACAGTCTGTCTTGGGATAGTTATGAATCACTGCACTTACCCTAGCTAAGCTTTATAAGCTGTGTGAACAGCGATGCTTTGGCGTTAAGGGAATCTGCTGAAAAGCAGACTTGAAGTAAAAAGGTGTGTCATTGTGAACTGAATTTGCATATCTTACCCAGACTCCTTTGCTGCATTGGAAACAATGTATTCCAGAGGTTTTCTGTGGGAAAAACAAGCCTTCTGGCCTGTCTAGATCTGTTAGTGAACTACACAATGAGTTATTTTCTCTATTTTGTGCATAGTGGAGGATTTTAAACTCATCTTTTACCTCCCCCTAATTTTAAATGTTGTTGTATTTTGCAGGAAACAACTTCACCCAGCAGTGATTCTAACTTTCACTTAGCTGATGAGTAGCAACAACTATGAAACAGTCAGTCCTGGGATGGTTATGAATCACTGCACTAACCATAGCTAAGCTTATAAGGTGTGTGAACAGCAATGCTTTGGCGCTAAGGGAATCTGCTGAAAAGCAGACTTGAAGTAAAAAGGTGTGTCATTGTGAACCTAATTTGCATATCTTACCCAGAATCCTTTGCTGCATTGGAAACAATGTATTCCAGAGGTTTTCTGTGGGAAAATCAAGCCTTCTGGCCTGTCTAGATTAGTTAATGAACTACACAATGAGTTATTTTCTCTCTCTCTCTCTCTCTCTCTCTCTCTCTCTCTCTCTCTATATATATATATATATATATATATATATATATATATATGTGTGTGTACAGATGTATTTATATGTGTATATATGTCTGTAAATGTAAATACATAAAACATAAATAGATATTTATATTCACCCCCTCTGAGGAAGCGTATAAGTGAAACGCGACCGCATCAGGGGCTTCGTGTTTATTTTAACTGCACTCTGTCAATTTTAGACTATCTACTAAATTGATATTTTTATTTGTTGTAACATTTGTTGTAAGATTTGGGACATATTGTGGGAAGGATGGGGAAGGGATTTATAGCATATTTAGTGTAAAAAAAGTGGCTGATCTACCCTAATATAGGGCAATACAGGACACAGCTCCTAAATAGAGGCTCTTACATTTACCTAATATCATTGATTTCCCCCTCCTCCTCATATGTGATAAACAACCTAAAATCAGCAACATTGAGGTACTTTATACAAGTCACAGTTACAGAGTTGTGCTTTTAACTATTTTTCTGGCACGCTAGATATAACTTCTATTTCTGCTGCCTTTTTGTTTTTTTTTGTTTTTTTAAAAATATTTTTATTTTCATTATAAAATAAGCTTGATATCGACAATTACAGAGTAATTAACTTGTTTTGTACATATAGATTCAACAGAAGTCTTAGTAAAAGTGTATCCATGGACAGGTACAGGTAATATCAGGTATATAACAAGGTTCTCCGGGCTACAAAAGCATAGAAAATGGACAGAATGCATTAGCTGGACCTGAATGCTGTGGCTGGTGTATTACTACAATCTAGGCATGGACACAACAGCACAATAATTTCAACTAGTCAGCTTAAGGAAAACCTTTACCATGTTTGTCTTAGCGACCCAGGGGGTCATTCGTGATGTACATCTCCAGGCGGGGCAAAGAACCCCAGAAAAAGAGGGTTAGGGGGGGAGGGGGGGAGGGGGGGAGAGTGGGGAAGGGAAAGAAGGTGCAGAGAAGGAGGGAGAGAGAATGCAGGCCAGCAGGCACAGACCAGAGGAAGCAGATATGAACCATTCATCAGGGGTCGGCGTAAATATGCATTAGCTGGACCTAAATGTTATGTTTGGTGTAGCACAATGATCTTACATATGGACACCACATTACAATAATTTCAACTATTCATCTGAAATAAAACCTTTAAGATGTTTGTCTCAGCGGCCCAGCGGACCATTCGTGGTGCGCATCTCCAGGCGGGGTAAACAATTCCAGTAAAAGAGGACTGGGGGGGGGGGGAGAGTAGGGGATGGGGCAAGGGTAGTAGGTCGCACATTATGGGGAGGGAGGGAGGGAGGGAGAGAGGGGAAGGGGAAGAAGAACCAGAAAGGAGGGAGTGAGAATGAAGGCCAACGAGTACAGACCAGTAGAAACAGATGTGGGACAGTCATCGGGGGTCCGAGTACTACCATACTGTAGGACTAGGATCTATTAGTGCGGGTGTCTGGGGGCCCCCTCTCGCGTATTTCCCTGCCTACACTCTTCCTGATAGTGAAACCAGGGTTCCCAAATTTGCCAGTAAAGATCCTCTCTATCAGCATTGAAGTAATAGCCCTGCTCCATCTTAGCATAGACTTGTATTATGGCTGTGATAGCTGCAATGTCTGGGGGCTGCGTCTGTTTCCAGGCTCTCGCTATCGCCAACTTCGTGGCCTCGAGTATGAAGATTAACAGCTTAGTTAAAGGGGTCGGGATATTACGCGGGAATATATGTAGTAGGGCAATTTCAGGGGTTAGTGGTATTTTCATCCCGAGACTGAGGCAAAGGGTAGATACTTGAATCCATGTGGGTTTTAAATTAGGGCAATCCCACCATATCTGTATGTCTGAACCTCGTAGCTCGCATCCTCTCCAACATAGAGAGGTTGCTGTAGGGAACATCTGCGATAGTCTGGAGGGAGTGTAATACCATCTCAAGAACAGTTTCATATATGATTCGAGAGTGTTCGCACAGTGTAGAGTCTTTTCTGCTGCCTTTTTTAACTAAAACTAGTAAAAGTTACATTTTAAGTGGAAAAATATAAACTGTATGTTTAGAAAGAGCATACTTTCTTTCATGTAATTGGCAAGAGTCCATGAGCTAGTGACGTATGGGATATACAATCCTACCAGGAGGGGCAAAGTTTCCCAAACCTCAAAATGCCTATAAATACACCCCTCACCACACCCACAATTCAGTTTTACAAACTTTGCCTCCTATGGAGGTGGTGAAGTAAGTTTGTGCTAAGATTTCTACGTTGACATGCGCTTCTCAGCTTTTTTGAAGCCCAATTTCTCTCAGAGTACAGTGAATGTCAGAGGGACGTGAAGAGAGTATCACCTATTGAATGCAATGATTTCCCTAACGGGGGTCTATTTCATAGGTTCTCTGTTATCGGTCGTAGAGATTCATCTCCTACCTCCCTTTTCAGATCGACGATATACTCTCATATACCATTACCTCTACTGATAACTGTTTCAGTACTGGTTTGACTATCTGCTATATGTGGATGGGTGTCTTTTTTGGTAAGTATGTTTTTTTATTACTTAAGACACCCCAGCTATGGTCTGGGACTTTATTCATTTATATAAAGTTCTAAATATATGTATTGCACTTAAATTTGCCATGAGTCAGGTTCATATATTTCCTTGTGCAGACTGTCAGTTTCATATTTGGGAAATAAACATATTTAGAAATATTTTTTTTTACCTGGGGTTTAGTTTTTTTTTCAAATTGACTACTTTTTCTTACAAATTGCGGGCAGAATTAGGCCCGTGGGTACGCCAAATGCTAGACTTTATTGCGTCATTCTTGGTACGAGAATTTGTTTTGCGCGAAAAGTACGTCAGTTGACGCAAGTTCGTCAGTACCGGCGTCGTAGTTGACGCAGAAGCCTTACACACGGTTGCGTCGTTAGTGATGCATGTGTGTCATTTCCGGATATTGTTGGCGCCAAAAAATTTTCATTAATTTAATACCCCATTGCTGTTTGCCTCTTGCCTTTTTCTATGTCAGAGGGCTATGCTGTTTGCATTTTTTCCCATTCCTGAAACTGTCATATAAGGAAATTGATAATTTTGCTTTATATGTTGTTTTTTCTTTTACATTTTGCAAGATGTCTCAATCTGATCGTGCCTCAGAAGTATCTGTTGGAACTTTGCTGCCTTAAAGTAGAATCAAAAAATGGAAAACAGCACACCAATTTACCTCTTCCAGTGGGGCACGGAGTAACAGACTTGCCACCAATTTTCTTTTAAAAAATGTACATGACTAAGAGCCTAATGCTGGCTTGAAACGTTGTATATCAATGGGACCCATGACAAAAGAATAAAGGTCTTTTAAAAGAAATTGGTGGCTGGAGTTTCTTGAAATTTAGGAACTTTGCTGCCTGACATCGGTTCTACCAAAGCTAAGTGCATTTGTTGTAAAATTGTGGAAGTTATTTCTCCGAGTGTCATTTGTAATAGTTGTCATGATAAACTTTTACATGAGGATAATGTGTCCATCAGTAATAGTACATTGCCGGTTGCAGTTCCTTCAACTTCTAATGTACATGACATACCTATGAATTTTAAAGAATTTGTTACTGATTCTATTCAGAAGGCTTTGTCTGCATTTCCGCCTTCTAATAAACGTGAAAGGTCTTTTAAAACTTCTCACTCAGTTGATGAAATTTCAAATGACCGACAACATAATGACTTATCCTCCTCTGATGAGGATCTATGTGATACAGAAGATCCTTCCTCAGATATTGACACTGACAAATCTACTTATTTATTTAAAATAGAGTATATTCGTTCTTTATTAAAAAAAAAGTGTTAATTACTTTGGATATTGAGGAAACCAGTCCTCTTGACGTTAAGTCTAGTAAATGTTTAAATGCTGTTTTTAAACCTCCTGTGGTTACTCCAGAGGTTTTTCCTATTCCTGATGCTATTTCTGATATGATTTCTAAGGAATGGAATAATCCAGGTACTACTTTTATTCCTTCTTCAAGGTTTAAAAAATTGTATCCTTTACCAGCAATTTCTATAGAGTTTTGGGAGAAAGTCCCCAAAGTTGATTGGGCTATTCCTACTCTTGCTAAACGTACCACTATTCCTATGGAAGATAGTACTTCCTTTAAGGATCCTTTAGATAGGGAGCTTGAATCTTATCTAAGGAAAGCCTATTTATATTCAGGTCATCTTCTCAGACCTGCAATTTCTTTGGCTGATGTTGCGGCTGCATCAACTTTTTGGTTGGAAAATTTAGCGCAACAAGAATTGGATTCTGACATATCTAGCATTATTCGCTTACTGCAACATGCTAATCATTTTATTTGTGATGCCATTTTTTATATTATCAAAATTGATGTTAGATCCATGTCTTTAGCTATTTTAGCTAGACGAGCTTTGTGGCTTGAATCTTGGAATGCTGATATGACATCTAAGTCTAGATTGCTATCTCTTTCTTTCCAAGGTAATAATTTATTTGGTTCTCAGTTGGATTCTATTATTTCAACTGTTACTGGGGGAAAGGGAGTTTTTCTGCCTCAGGATAAAAAACCTAAGGGTAAATCTAATGCTTCTAACCGTTTTCATTCCTTTCGTCAAAATAAGGAACACAAGTCTAATCCTTCCCCCAAGGAATTTTTTTCCAATTGGAAGCCTTCCTCAAATTGGAATAAATCCAAGCCATTTAAGAAACCAAAGTCAGCCCCTAAGTCTGCATGAAGGTGCGGCCCTCGTTCCAGCTCAGCTGGTAGGGGGCAGATTAAGGTTTTTCAAGGATATTTGGATAGATTCTGTCCAAAATCAATGGATTCAGAGCATTGTCTCTCAAGGGTATCGAATAGGATTCAGAGTAAGACCTCCTGTGAAAAGATTTTTTCTATCACGCATCCCAGCAAATCCAGTAAAAGCTCAGGCTTTCCTGAAGTGTGTTTCAGACCTGGAGTTTTCAGGGGTAATCATGCCTGTTCCATTTCAGGAACAGGGTCTGGGGTTTTATTCAAATCTATTCATTGTCCCAAAGAAGGAAAATTCATTCAGACCAGTTCTGGATCTGAAAATTTTGCATCATTAGGTAAGAGTACCAACTTTCAAGATGGTGACTATAAGGACTATTCTGCCTTTTGTTCAGCGAGGACATTATATGTCCACAATAGACTTACAGGATGCATACCTTCATATTCCGATTCATCCAGAACATTATCAGTTCCTGAGATTCTCTTTTCTAGACAAGCATTACCAATTTGTTGCTCTTCCATTTGGCCTAGCAACAGTTCCAAGAATCTTTTCAAAGGTTCTAGGTGCCCTACTCTCTGTAATCAGAGAACAGGGTATTGTGGTGTTTCCTTATTTGGACGATATCTTGGTACTAGCTCAGTCTTTATGTTCTGCAGAATCTCACACAAATCAACTAGTGTTGTTTCTTCGGAAACATGGTTGGAGGATCAATTTACCAAAAAGTTTCTTGATTCCTCATACAAAGGTTACCTTTTTAGGTTTCCAGATAAATTCAGTGTCCATGACTCTGTCTCTAACATACAAAAGAGGTTTGAAATTGGTTGCAGCTTGTCGGCACCTTCAGTCTCAGTCATTCTCTTCAGTGGCTTTGTGCATGGAAGTTTTAGGCCTCATGACTGCAGCATCGGACACGATTCCTTTTGCTCGTTTTCACATGAGACCTCTCCAGCTTTGTATGCTGAATCAATGGTGCAGGGATTATACAAAGATATCACAATTAATATCCTTAAATCCCAATGTTCTACACTCTCTGACGTGGTGGTTAAGTCACCAGTGTTTAGTTCAAGGGTATTGTGGTGTTTCCTTATTTGGACGATATCTTGGTACTAGCTCAGTCTTTATGTTCTGCAGAATCTCACACAAATCAACTAGTGTTGTTTCTTCGGAAACATGGTTGGAGGATCAATTTACCAAAAAGTTTCTTGATTCCTCAGACAAGGGTCACCTTTTTAGGTTTCCAGATAGATTCAGTGTCCATGACTCTGTCTCTAACAGACAAAAGATGTTTGAAATTGGTTGCAGCTTGTCGGCACCTTCAGTCTCAGTCATTCCCTTCAGTGGCTTTGTGCATGGAAGTTTTAGTCCTCATGACTGCAGCATCGGACACGATTCCTTTTGCTCGTTTTCACATGAGACCTCTCCAGCTTTGTATGCTGAATCAATGGTGCAGGGATTATACAAAGATATCACAATTAATATCCTTAAATCCCAATGTTCTACACTCTCTGATGTGGTGGTTAAGTCACCAGTGTTTAGTTCAAGGGGCTTCTTTTTTTTGGCCAACCTGGACTGTGATAACTACAGATGCAAGTCTTTCAGGTTGGGGAGCTGTTTGGGATCTCTGACAGCACAAGGGGTTTAGAAATCTCAAGAGGCGAGATTACCAATCAATATTTTAGAACTCTGTGCAATTCTTAGAGCTCTTCAGTTTTGGCCTCTGTTAAAGAGAGAACCGTTCATTTGCTTTCAGACAGACAATATCACAATGGTGGCATATGTCAATCATCAGGATGGGACTCACAGTCCCCAAGCCATGAAAGAAGTATCTCGGATACTTGCTTGGGCGGAATCCAGCTCCTGTCTAATCTCTGCGGTGCATATCCCAGGTGTAGACAATTGGGAGGCGGATTATCTCAGCCGTCAGACTTTACATCCGGGGGAGTGGTCTCTCCATCCAGATGTGTTTTCTCAGATTGTTCAGATGTGGGGTCTTCCAGAGATAGATCTGATGGCCTCTCATCTAAACAAGAAACTTCCCAGATACCAGTCAAGGTCCAGGGATGTTCAGGCGGAAGCAGTGGATATGTTGACACTTCCATGGTGTTATCAACCTGCTTACATCTTTCCGCCTCTAGTTCTTCTTCCAAGAGTGATCTCCAAAATCATCATGGAACAATCGTTTGTGTTGCTGGTGGCTCCAGCATGGCCACACAGGTTTTGGTATGCGGATCTTGTTCGGATGTCCAGTTGCCAACCTTGGCCACTTCCGTTAAGGCCGGACCTACTGCCTCAAGGTCCATTTTTCCATCAGGATCTCAAATCATTACATTTGAAGGTATGGAAATTGAACGCTTAGTGCTAAGTCATAGAGGTTTCTCTGACTCAGTGATTAATACTATGTTACAAGCTCGTAAATCGGTCTCTAGAAAGATGTATTATTGAGTTTGGAAGACTTACATTTCATGGTGTTCTTCTCATAAATTCTCTTGGCATTCTTTTAGAATTCCTAGAATTTTACAGTTTCTTCAGGATGGTTTGGATAAAGGTTTGTCTGCAAGTTCCTTGAAGGGACAAATCTCTGCTCTTTGTGTTTTATTTCACAGAAAGATTGCTAAACTTCCTGATATTCACTGTTTTGTACAGGCTTTAGTTCGTATCAAGCCTGTCATTAAATCAATTTCTCCTCCTTGGAGTCTTAATTTGGTTTTGAAGGTGTTACAGGCTCCTCCTTTTGAGCCTATGCATTCTTTGGATATTAAACTACTTTCTTGGAAAATGTTGTTCCTTTTGGCTATCTCTTCTGCTAGAAGAGTTTCTGAGCTATCTGCTCTTTCTTGTGAATCTCCTTTTCTGATTTTTCATCAGGATAAGGCGGTTTTGCGGACTTCATTTAAATTTTTACCTAAGGTTGTGAATTCTAACAACATTAGTAGAGAAATTGTTGTCCCTTCCTTGTGTCCTAATCCTAAGAATTCTTTGGTGAGATCCTTACATTCTTTGGATGTGGTAAGAGCTTTGAAATATTATGTTGAAGCTACTAAAGATTTCAAGAAGACTTCTAGTCTATTTTTTATATTTTCTGGTCCTAGGAAAGGTCAGAAGGCCTCTGCTATTTCCTTGGCTTCTTGGTTAAAGCTTTTGATTCTTCAAGCTTATTTGGAGTCGGGTCAGGCCCCGCCTCAGAGAATTACAGCTCATTCTACTAGATCAGTCTCCACTTCGTGGGCTTTTAAGAATGAAGCTTCAGTTGATCAGATTTGCAAAGCGGCAACTTGGTCCTCTTTGCCTACATTTACTAAATTCTACCGTTTTGATGTATTTGCTTCTTCAGAAGCAGTCTTTGGCAGAAAAGTTCTCCAGGTAGCTGTTTCAGTTTGATTCTTCTGCTGATGATTTAAGTTTTTCTTATCATTATAGAATAAACTTATAATTTGGGTTGTGGAATATTTTTTCAGCGGAAAATGGCTGTTGTTTATATTTATCCCCCCCCCCCCCCCTCTAGTGACTCTTGAGTGGAGTTCCACATCTTGGGTATTGATATCCCATACGTCACTAGCTCATGGACTCTTGCCAATTACATGAAAGAAAACATAATTTATGTAAGAATTTACCTGATAAATTAATTTCTTTCATATTGGCAAGAGTCCATGAGGCCCACCCTTTTTTATGGTGGTTATGATTTTTTTGTATAAAGCACAATTATTTCCAAATTCCTTTGTTGATGCTTTTTACTCCTTTCTTTATCACCCCACTACTTGGCTATTTGTTAAACTGAATTGTGGGTGTGGTGAGGGGTGTATTTATAGGCATTTTGAGGTTTGGGAAACTTTGCCTCTCCTGGTAGGATTGTATATCCCATACGTCGCTAGCTCATGGACTCTTGCCAATAAGAAAGAAATTAATTTATCAGGTAAATTCTTACATAAATTTTGTTTTTCCCAATTCTCTTAATAGGGTTTTTTTTCTTTGACATAAATAGATATGTATACAGACATATATGTTATTGGATTGGAGCCTCAAGTGGATGAAAACATGTAAAATCATATTATGCAATATTCATATTTAAAGGGATAGAAAGGTAAAAACTGAAATGTGCATGGATGCATTGAATATGACATAGAAATACTTTTGCAATATAATTCTATTCCCAAAAATGCTTCGTATTAAAGTTATTACTGTCTTTCTGCGGCATACTCACATATCCTGTGAGGGCTGTGCACCAGTATTCAAACACCATGCCTGCTCAAAGAGTGATGTGTATTGCTTCAGTGAAGACCTCATTTGTATCATACAAGACACGGCTGAATCTCTGCAAAGGCATGGTGTTTAAATACTGGTGCACAGCCCTCACAGGATATAAAACAGTAATAACACTTACTAGAAGCATTTTTGCTGATGGAAGTATAATGAAAAAATACTTCTATTTCATACTGAAATGCACTCATGTACATTTAATGTTTAACCTTTCTATCCCTTTAAGAAAGTGTCTAATCTAACTGTGCATTTACTGCAAATATTTCATATTCCAATCTTCACACAGAGAAATATGTTCTAAGTATTTCTAAATAGATATTCCTGTATATGTCTATACCTATAGATAATAAACTATATATATAATCATGTATATACTGTATATAGGTATAGATATATATTGTACCAAAATACCGTCAGATATATGTAGAAATATGTATTTAAGAATAGTTAGAGCATATTGAAAAAAAGAAAAGGTTCAGCACTCCCGGATAAGATACATAAACTTTATTGGCATAAAGTTAAAACCACAGTGCAGTTAAGAACACATCTACGGTTTTAACTTTTTGCCAATAAAGTTTATGGATCTTAACCGGAAGTGCTGAACCTTTTCTTGTTTTTTGCAGCTCCCCGTTTTTACTAACCAGAGCTTGCTACCATTTAGTGCTTTCTAACACTGTGCTATATTCACCTGTACGAAGGACCAGCATTATCACTCTCACTAACGGCACCACAGCCAATCAGCTTTAAGATTGCAAGCATTATTGAGTGTAGTGGGCGGAGCTAGTCTAGCAAGGGAGAGGCAATACGAAGCACAGTCGGATTGGAGGTTGAAAGGAGACGGCGTGTATGTTGGGAGTGGACGGTACGTTCCCTTGATGAGAGTGGACGGTACGTTCCCTTGATGAGTGGGATGACCTGGTCTGTACCCAGCCTAGAAGCCGGTAAGAAATTATCACCCTTGACTACCTTCACAGCTGTGCGCATATACAAGCCTCTATTTGGATAAATTTTCACACGCATCTAGTATCTCCTTGAAATGCTGCCCATGTCTTAGAGCTTTATACCACGATGAGTGCTGTAGAATCTGACTTTACACTGTATTGGAACTGTGAATACATGACCAGTTTTGTATGTATCCTCCTGTATCGTTATATCTGGAAGCTATCAGTGCCGGATCTGTTACCTTTGCATGTCCATCTTTTGAGCGCTTCTTTTAAATGAGTTATTGTCACGCCGCGCCACTCTAGCCGTTGCTAGGGGTGCAGCGTCTCCTTCCCTGCTCGTTGCCAGGGGTTGTGATGCTGACATCATCTCCTCACGTTCCCTTCTCCTGATGCCGGTCCGGACATCTGTGGCGCGAATCCTGCGCCTATGTAAGCTTCTATAAAATTATCTATCACTGCACAAGTATAGGTGTTACTTTGTGTACTCCTGGGAGTGATAGATCGTTTTTCTTATTGCCTTGCTGTGTTTTGAACCCTGCCTGTCTGACTACTCTGCCTGCTATACCCCAGAATTGCTGGATCAATATGCTGCTGCTGAACTCTGCCTGTCTGCTACTCTACCTGTTTAACCCCTAAAATGCTGGACTGACATATTTCTGCTGAACCCTGCCTATCTGACTACTCTACCTGTTTAACCCCTAAATTGCTGGACTGATATATTGCTACTGAACCCGGCCTGTCTGACTACTCTGCTTATTAACCCCTGTTATTCTGGATTGCCTCTTTGTTGCCAAACCGTGCCTGCCTGACCATTCTAGTGGTGTGCCCTTGGACTGCTTTACCATTTCCAAACCCTGCCTGCCTGACCATTCTAGTGGTGTGCCCTTGGACTGCTTGACTGCCTGCCTGACCATTCTAGTGGTTTGTCCTTGGATTGCTTTACTGTTGCAGAATCCTGCCTGTCTGACCATTCCAGTGATTTGCCTTGCCTTGTCCTGCCGTTGCCATTGGGGACTGTTCTGCCTGTGGTGACTGCTGCTCTCCTCATCTTACTGACTTTCTCTGCTCTGGGATATTCCCTATGATTCCGGTTCGATGCCGGGATAACAAGACCACTGGCCGAGTTCGGTCTGATAGAGGGGTATCCCACGAGCATTAAAGTTATTTATGTGTATAATTTTAAATAGAACATATCCTTCTATGTGAAGAACACTGGCATGTGAAATATTTGCATGTCGGTTTAGCGTACTTGAGAAAAAGCAATCAGGTTTGCACGCAAGTAGGGTGTTAGTTTTTTCCCACTTTTCGCTCTCCATTGTCTTCTATAGGGAAATATTGTGATATTCAAGGTTTGGCTTTTTGCTTTCATCCGGTTAGCGTGCGAACAAAAACTTTTTACTTTTAACTTGTAATACGAGCTTTACCCACGCAAAAAACTTCTAGCGGAGTTAGCGTGCGAGCAAGAGCATTAAATACCGCTACACTTGTAATCTAACCCTGTATTAGACCATTACTGAATTGGTTATACATCATTAGATATGCATAGATAGATCATTGAAATAAATAAAATTATTGGGAGGTGAACTATCTCCAATTTAATTGGCTAATCATTCATATTTATCAACTTTTTACTTGTCTTTATCGGAAGGAGAAAAATAATGATTATATTAACAACAATTTAAAGGGACATGAAACACAAAATTGTATCTTTCATTGTTTAGGTAGAACATACAATTTTAAACAACTTTCCAGTTTACTTCTATTGTCAAATTTGCTTCATTCTCTTGGTATTATTTGTTGAAGGAGCAGCAATGCTCTACTGATTGCTAACTGAACACATGGGTAAGCCAATGACAATAGGTATAGATATGTAGTCACCAATCAGCAGCTAGAACCTAGGTTCTTTGCTTCTCCTGAGCTTTCCTAGATAAACCTTTCAGCAAAGGATAACAAAAGAAGGAAGCTAATTAAATAATAGAAGTAAATTGGAAAGTTATTTAAAATTGTATAGTCAAAGTGTTAAAAGGGTTAATCCGGACCTATATCTAATCCTCTATGCCAACTCAAAAAAATATACCGCAATCTTTCTGGCGCGGTTAAAAAAGTAGTGTGGATGGATTGCGTAGAGTGGCGCTCTGTGAGGAGCTGAGGAGTGTATAAGGCGTTAGCCGTCTAAAGCAGCGTTAAGGGGTCCTAACACTGCTTTTTAACGCCCGTTGGTATTTAGAGTCAGGCAGGAGAGGGTCTACCGCTCACTTCCTTTCCGCGACTCCAGGCTACCGCAGATCCCCTTACGTCAATTGCGTATCCTATCTTTTCTATGGGATTTGCCTAACGCTGGTATATGGAGTCTTGGAACAAGTGAGCGGTAGAGCCTCTACCGACAAGACTCCTACCGCCAAAAAAAGTCAGTAGTTAAGAGCTTTATGGGCTAACGCCGGAACATAAAGCTCCTAACTACTGTGCTATAAAGTACACTAACACCCATAAACTACCTATGTACCCCTAAACCGAGGCCCACCCCACATCGCAAACCCTCTAATAAAAATGTTTAACCCCTAATCTGCCGACCGGACACCGCCGCCACCTACATTATAGCTATGAACCCCTAATCTGCTGCCCCTAACATCGCCGACACCTATATTATATTTATTATCCCCTAATCTGCCCCCCCCCAACGTCGCCACTACCTTACCTACACTTATTAACCCCTAATCTGCCGACCGGACCTCGCCGCCACTATAATAAATGTATTAACCCCTAAACTGCCGCACTCCCGCCTCGCAAACACTATAATAAATTTTATTAACCCCTAATCTGCCCTAGGGGTTCATAGGTATAATGTAGGTGGCAGCGATGTCCGGTTGGCAGATTAGGGGTTAAATAATTTTATTATAGTGTTTGTGATGTGGGGAGGCCTCGGTTTAGGGGTTAATAGGTAGTTTATGGGTGTTAGTGTACTTTGTAGCACTTTAGTTAAGAGCTTTATGTTCCGGCGTTAGCCCATAAAACTCTTAACTACTGACTTTTATATGCGGTAGGAGTCTTGGAGGTAGAGGCTGTACCGCTCACTTTCTCCAAGACTTGTAATACCAGGGTTAGGCAAATCACATTAAAAAGATAGGATACGCAATTGACGTAAGGGGATTTGCGGTATGGAAAAGTCGCGGAAAAAAAGTGAGCAGTACACCTGTACCTGCCTGACTCGTAATACCAGCGGGTGTTAAAAAGCAGCATTAGGACCCCTTAACGCTGCTTTTTAAGGCTAACGCAGAACTCGTAATCTAGGCGTTTGAGTTTTAATATATTTCATTGCTGATTTTATTTATATCATATACTTTAAAGTCAATTCCTTATACACTCCTCAGCTCCTCACAGAGCACCACTCTACGCAATCCGTCCACACTGTTTAAAATTGTATGCTCTGTCTAAATCATGAATGTCTAATTATGACTTTAATGTCCCTTTAAATAGTCCTGCAGTTGGTATAATAAGTCACTGTAAGCACAAAATCTAATTTCCAGTACACTGTACCTTAAGGACACATGTGTAACCTTTTTTCTGTGATGGTAAAATATTATTATAACATCAATAAATAACTAAAGACGCAAGTTTAGAAATGCTCCTTATTTGCAGTAATGTGCGGCAGGAAGTACTTAGTACATTGCCAAGACTTCTGCCGGGATCAGCAGTGGGCACTTCCAT
The DNA here is from genome assembly GCF_027579735.1 of Bombina bombina. Lineage (NCBI taxonomy): Eukaryota > Metazoa > Chordata > Amphibia > Anura > Bombinatoridae > Bombina > Bombina bombina. The sequence goes on from NC_069502.1 coordinate 37,503,310, forward strand.
TAGCTTCTAAATAGTAAATAAATGCGGCAGACAAGCGACTTCTGAAGCTGCTCTCTATGGGCTAAATTACAAGTGGAGCGCTAACGTGCGCCCGTAAAGGGGACAATTTGCCTGTTTACGGATGCAAGTTAAACAACCAGCTATTACAAGTGGCTGGTTAATGCTACCTCGAGCTCGCTGCAGCATTTTGCGCTAAGTGCAAATTAACCAATGTCCCCCAATTGCCCGTAAAATAAAGTGTACAGTTCATTTTATTAAATAAAAATATTAGCATCTTTTAAAAAAACAAAAAATAACTGCAGAAAGCAGTGATAAGGGGTTAAAGTAAGCGGCTGTGGTGTGTTAGAAAAAAAACGCCACTAAAAAGTGCCTTTACATAGCAGTCTATGGGGACTGTGTTTTAAACTGTAAATATGTATGAATATGCTTATACCTTATATACATATATATTTATGTGTTAATATGTCTATATACATATAAACACACAAATATATATTCATATATATTTTACATTTGCTGCCCAACGCTGCGAGACTTACCCCCTGCGCTAGGTTCTTTGCCGTATATCACTGCATCAGAACGAGGCTCCCATTGCAGCCTATGGAAGCGCGCTCTCGTGAGCGCAAGGCTTCCAGGCAATTGTGCTTAACTTGTAATACCAGCCGCAAAAGCACAGTTTTGCGCTCCACTCGTAATCTAGCCCTGTATATGACCTGCAAACCACTTAATGCATTTTCCTTGATGCTAAGTACTAAGTAGAAACCTGAAACATCATTCACAAGAATGGTTTATATATAACATGCATGTGTTATACACTCCAGAGCACTGGTCTGTGCCCATCAATAGTGCGGCTGTTGGTGAGGTGCATGCACAAATCCAGCTAATCACATGATTTCTACCAGCAGGTGACGTGCACTGATGCAATGTCCCATGACAGCTTCACAATTTTATTTGCAAACATGAGCTTCAAAAATAGAAGTGAATTTAGTCATAAAAAGTAAATTTATGCTTATAAATTAATTTCTTCTACGATATGACGAGTCCACGGATTTCATCCTTACTTATGGGATTTATCCTCCTGCTAACAGGAAGTGGCAAAGAGCACCACAGCAGAGCTGTCTATATAGCTCCTCCCTTCCCTCCACCTCCAGTCATTCGACCGAAGTTAGGAAGAGAAAGGAAAAGCCAAAGGTGCAGAGGTGACTGAAGTTTATAAAAAACAGAATTTATGCTTACCTGATAAATTACTTTCTTTTACGGTGTATCCAGTCCACGGATTCATCCTTACTTGTGGGATATTCTCATTCCCTACAGGAAGTGGCAAAGAGAGCACACAGCAGAGCTGTCCATATAGCTCCCCCTCAGGCTCCGCCCCCCCAGTAATTCGACCGACGGTTAGGAGAAAAAGGAGAAACCATAGGGTGCAGTGGTGACTGTAGTTTTACAAAGATAAATTTGAACCTGACTTAATTGCCAGGGCGGGCCGTGGACTGGATACACCGTAAGAGAAAGTAATTTATCAGGTAAGCATAAATTCTGTTTTCTCTTACTTGGTGTATCCAGTCCACGGAGTCATCCTTACTTGTGGGATACCAATACCAAAGCTTTAGGACACGGATGAAGGGAGGGAACAAGTCAGGTAACCTATACGGAAGGCACCACTGCTTGCAAAACCTTTCTCCCAAAAATAGCCTCCGAACAAGCAATAGTATCGAATTTGTAAAATTTGGCAAAAGTATGCAGTGAAGACCAAGTCGCTGCCTTACAAATCTGTTCAACAGAAGCCTCATTCTTGAAGGCCCATGTGGAAGCCACAGCTCTGGTGGAATGAGCTGTAATTCGTTCAGGAGGCTGCTGTCCAGCAGTCTCATAAGCCAATCGGATGATGCTTTTCAGCCAGAAGGAAAGAGAGGTAGCAGTCGCTTTCTGACCTCTCCTCTTACCAGAATAGACAACAAACAAAGATGATGTTTGTCTGAAATCTTTAGTTGCTTTTAAATAGAATTTTAAAGCCCGAACCACATCAAGATTGTGTAATAGTCGTTCCTTCTTAGAAACTGGATTAGGACACAGAGAAGGAACAATGATTTCCTGGTTAATATTCTTATTAGAAACAACTTTCGGAAGAAAACCAGGTTTGGTACGCAAAAGAACCTTATCTGCATGGAACACCAGATAGGATGAATTACACTGCAAAGCAGACAATTCTGAAACTCTTCGAGTAGAAGAAATAGCTACCAAAAACAAAACCTTCCAAGATAATAACTTAATATCTATGGAATGTAAAGGTTCAAACGGAACCCCTTGAAGAACTGAAAGAACTAAATTAAGACTCCATGGAGGAGCCACAGGTTTATAGACAGGCTTGATTCTAACTAAAGCCTGTGCAAATGCCTGAACGTCTGGTACTGCTGCCAGACGCTTGTGTAACAGGATAGACAGAGCAGATATCTGTCCCTTTAAGGAACTAGCTGACAATCCTTTCTCCAATCCTTCTTGGAGAAAAGACAATATCCTGGGAATCCTAACTTTACTCCACGAGTAACCCTTGGATTCACACCAACAAAGATATTTCCGCCATATCTTATGGTAAATTTTCCTGGTGACAGGCTTTCTGGCGTGTATCAGAGTATCGATAACTGATTCAGAGAACCCACGCTTAGCTAGAATTAAGCGTTCAATCTCCAAGCAGTCAGTTGCAGAGAAACTAGATTTGGATGCTTGAATGGACCCTGTATTAGAAGATCCTGCCTCGATGGCAGCTTCCATGGTGGAACAGATGACATGTCCACTAGGTCTGCATACCAAGTCCTGCGTGGCCACGCAGGCGCTATCAGAATTACCGAAGCCTTCTCCTGTTTGATTCTGGCTACTAGCCGAAGGAGAAGGGGAAATGGTGGAAAGACATAAGCTAGACTGAAGGACCAAGGCGCTACTAGAGCATCTATCAATGCCGCCTTGGGGTCCCTGGACCTGGATCCGTAAAGAGAAAGTTTGGTGTTCTGACGGGACGCCATCAGATCCAATTCCGGAATGCCCCATAGCTGGGTCAGCTGAGCAAAAACCTCTGGGTGGAGTCCCACTCCCCCGGGTGAAAAGTCTGACGACTCAGAAAATCCGCCTCCCAGTTGTCTACTCCTGGGATGTGAATTGCTGAGAGATGGCAGGAGTGATCCTCCGCCCATTTGATGATCTTGGTTACTTCCTTCATCGCTAGGGAACTCTTTGTTCCTCCCTGATGATTGATGTACGCTACAGTCGTGATGTTGTCCGACTGAAATCTGATGAATTTGGCCTCCGCTAGTTGAGGCCATGCCTGGAGCGTGTTGAATATCGCTCTCAGTTCCAAAATGTTTATCGGGAGAAGAGATTCTTCCCGAGACCATAGGCCCTGAGCTTTCAGGGAGTCCCAGACCGCACCTAACAGACTGGCATCGGTCATGACAATGATCCACTCCGGTCTGCGGAAGCACATTCCCTGAGACAGGTGATCCTGAGACAACCACCAGAGAAGAGAATCTCTGGTTTTCTGGTCCAGTTGTATTTGAGGAGACAAATCTGCATAATCCCCATTCCACTGTTTGAGCATGCACAGTTGCAGTGGCCTGAGATGAATGCGGGCAAAAGGGACAACGTCCATTGCCGCAACCATTAATCCGATTACCTCCATGCACTGAGCTACAGAAGGCCGAGGAATGGAATGAAGAACTCGTCAAGTAATTAAAAACTTTTCATTTCTACCGAGTCTATTAGTGTTCCCAGAAAGGGAACCCTTGTGAGCGGGGGACAGATAACTTTTTTCGACGTTCACCTTCCACCCGTGAGACCTTAGAAAGGCTAGAACAATGTCCGTATGAGCCTTGGCTCTGTGAAAGGACGACGCCTGTATTAAGATGTCGTCTAGATAAGGTGCTACTGCAATGCCCCGCGGTCTTAGTACCGCTAGAAGGGATCCTAGCACCTTTGTGAAAATTCTGGGAGCGGTGGCCAACCCAAAAGGAAGGGCCACGAACTGATAATGCGTGTCCAGAAAGGCGAAACTTAGGAACTGATGATGATCTTTGTGGATAGGAATATGTAGGTACGCATCCTTTAGCTCCACGGTAGTTATATATTGACCTTCCTGGATCATCGGTAAGATTGTCCGAATGGTTTCCATTTTGAATGATGGAACTCTGAGGAATTTGTTTAGAATTTTTAGATCCAGGATTGGCCTGAAAGTTCCTTCCTTTTTGGGAACTACAAACAGGTTTGAGTAAAAACCCAGTCCTTGTTCTGCAATTGGAACTGGGTGTATCACTCCCATCTTTAGTAGATCTTCTACACAGCGTAAGAACGCCTGTTTCTTTGTCTGGTCTGAAGACAAACGAGAAATGTGGAACCTTCCCCTTGGAGGAGAGTGCTTGAATTCTAGAAGATACCCCTGAGCAACAATTTCTAATGCCCAAGGATCTGGAACATCTCTTGCCCAAGCCTGAGCAAAGAGAGAAAGTCTGCCCCCTACTAGATCCGGTCCCGGATCGAGGGCTACCCTTTCATGCTGTCTTGGTAGCAGCCACAGGCTTCTTGGCCTGTTTACCCTTGTTCCAGCCCTGCAAGGGTTTCCAGGTTGCTTTGGGCTGTGAAGCGTTACCCTCTTGCTTTGCGGTTGCAGAGGTTGAAGCAGGTCCGCTCCTGAAGTTGCGAAAGGAGCGAAAATTAGCCTTGTTTTTGGCCTTAAACGGTCTATCTTGCGGGAGGGCATGGCCCTTTCCCCCAGTGATATCCGCAATAATTTCTTTCAACTCGGGGCCGAAAAGGGTCTTTCCCTTGAAAGGAATATTTAGTAATTTTGTTTTGGACGACACGTCAGCCGACCATGATATGAGCCAAAGCGCTCTTCGCGCCATAATGGCAAAACCAGAATTTTTCGCCGCTAAGTTAGCTAATTGTAAAGCGGCATCTGTGATAAAAAAATTAGCCAGCTTTAGGGCATGAATTCTATCCATGACTTCGTCATATGAAGTCTCCCTCTGGAGCGACTCCTCCAGCGCCTCAAACCAAAAAGCCGCTGCAGTAGTTACAGGAATAATGCAGGCAATCGGTTGAAGAAGGAAACCTTGCTGAACAAATATTTTCTTTAGTAATCCTTCTAATTTTTTATCCATAGGATCTTTGAAAGCACAACTGTCTTCTATTGGTATGGTTGTGAGCTTGGCTAGTGTTGAAACTGCTCCCTCTACCTTAGGGACCGTCTGCCACACGTCCCGCCTGGGGTCAGTTATAGGGAACATTTTCTTAAAGATAGGGGGGGGAACAAAAGGTACACCTGGTCTCTCCCACTCCCTAGTCACAATATCCGCCACCCTCTTCGGGATCGGAAACGCATCAGTGTATACAGGGACTTCTAGAAACTTGTCCATTTTACACAATTTCTCTGGGACCACCATGGGGTCGCAATCATCCAGCGTAGCTAAAACCTCCTTAAGCAGTACGCGGAGGTGTTCCAGCTTAAATTTAAACGCTAAGGAATCTGATTCTGCCCGCTGAGAAACCTTTCCTGTGTCAGAAATTTCTCCCTCGGACAGCCCATCCCTCACTGCCACTTCAGAGTGTTGTGAGGGTACAACGAGTAAATCATCTAAAGCTTCTGATTGCTCATCCTCTGTTCTTAAAACTGAGCTATCAAGCTTTTTAGGAAAAACTGGCAGTTTGGATAGAAATGCTGCAAGGGAATTATCCATGACTGCTGCTAATTGTTGTAACGTAATAGGGCCTAATGCGCTAGAGGTACTAGGCATCGCTTGCGCAGGCGTAACTGGTGTTGACACATGGGGAGAGGAAGGAGGACTATACTCGTTACCTTCCGTCAAAGAATCATCTTGGGCTACATTTTTAAGTGTCACTGCATGGTCTTTAAAATGTTTAGATACCTTAGCACACTTTAAACACAAATGTAAAGGGGGTACCGCCATGGCTATTAAACACATAGAACAAGGTCTATCTGTAGGCTCAGACATGTTAAACAGACTTAGACAGCACTCAAATACAGTAAAATACAATTTTTGAAAAAACGGTACTGTGCCTTTAAATAATAAAAAGCGCACACTTTTTTACTAAACCTCAAAAAAATCCAATCTTTATGAAATTTTCACCATATGATCCTAATGCTTTGAAATGATTGCACAGTAAATTTCGAGACAATTAACCCCTTAATACCCAAACCGGAGCAAATTAAAGCTGGCCACCGGTTAGCAAACTACAGCACCATGCCACAGCCTCTGCTGTGGCCCTACCTTCCTTGGGGATTAGTTTTGAACGAAAATAAGCCTCTCTGAAGTCCTGAAGTAATCTTTGGACTCTTCACGTGAAGCTGCATGAAGCTGTCTGCCAAATGAACTGCGCAACTGAGGCGCGAATTTTAGGCCCCCTCCCTCTTCACTCCGGAGTTGTGGGGCCTTCCCAAGCCAAAATAGGTGTCTAAATATATGCCATGCGGAATAAACCCCAGAAAAGCGTTCCAAATGTAATACAAACTTGTACAAATATCAGATTTTTGTAATAAAATAATCGATTGCCCCTTAACAGTGTCCACCAGCGTTTTGAGCCCTTTTAACTAAGCCCTCCTTCTATACTAAGTCTCAGAATATGGCTTACCTTCCCCACATGGGGATTCTTGTCAGTCTTCTAGCATTACTAAGTCTTGACTAGAAAAAAATGACTGAACATACCTTATAGCAGTTAAGCCTGCAAACTGTTCCCCCCAACTGAAGTTTTCTGGTACTCAACAGTCCTGTGTGGGAACAGCAATGGATTTTAGTTACAACATGCTAAAATCGTTTTCCTCTCAGCAGAAATCTTCATCACTTTCTGCCACAGAGTAAATAGTACAAACCGGCACTATTTTAAAATAACAAACTCTTGATTGAAGAAATAAAAACTACAAATCTAACACCACATTCACTTTACCCTCCCGTGGAGATGCTACTTGTTAGAGCGGCAAAGAGAATGACTGGGGGGGGGCGGAGCCTGAGGTGGAGCTATATGGACAGCTCTGCTGTGTGCTCTCTTTGCCACTTCCTGTAGGGAATGAGAATATCCCACAAGTAAGGATGAATCCGTGGACTGGATACACCAAGTAAGAGAAAATAAAATATAATATAAATCTGTCTTAAAAATGACAGGGTGGGCCGTGGACTCGTCATATCGTAGAAGAAATTAATTTATCAGGTAAGCATAAATTTATTTTTCTTCTACAAGACATGACAAGTTCACGGATTTCATCCTTAGTTGTGGGATACAATACCAAAGCTACAGGACACGGATGAAAGGGAGGGACAAGACAGGAACCTAAACGGAAGGCACCACTGCTTGAAGAACCTTTCTCCCAAAACCAGCCTCAGAAGAAGCAAAAGTATCAAATTTGGAAAAAGTGTGAAGAGATGGCCAAGTTGCAGCCTTGCAAATCTGTTCAACAGAAGCATCGTTTTTAAATGCCCATGAGGAAGCCACAGCCCTAGTAGAATGAGCCGTAATTCTTTCAGGAGGCTGCTGTCCAGCAGTCTCATACGCCAGACGGATGATACTCTTCAGCCAAAAAGAAAGAGAGGTAGCCGTAGCTTTCTGACCCCTACTCTTTCCAAAAAAAACAATGAATAATGAAGATGATTGACGGAAATCCTTAGTCGCCTGCAAGTAAAACTTCAAGGCACGGACCACGTCCAGGTTATGCAACATACGCTCCTTCTTAGAAGAAGGGTTAGGATATAATGAAGGAACAACGATTTCCTTATTAATATTCTTATTAGAAACAACCTTAGGAAGAAAACCAGGTTTGGTACGTAAAACCACCTTATCAGAATGGAAGATAAGATAAGGCGAATCACATTGTAACGCTGAAAGCTCAGAAACTCTACGAGCAGAAGAAATAGCAACCAAAAACAAAACTTTCCAAGATAACAGCTTAATATCTATGGAATGCATAAGTTCAAACGGAACCCCTTGAAGAACATTAAGAACTAAATTCAAACTCCAGGGTGGTTGAATTGGTCTAAACACAGGCTTAATTCTGGTTAAAGCCTGACAAAAACATAATTTATGCTTACCTGATAAATTTATTTCTCTTGTGGTGTATCCAGTCCACGGATCATCCATTACTTGTGGGATATTCTCCTTCCCAACAGGAAGTTGCAAGAGGATCACCCACAGTAGAGCTGCTATATAGCTCCTCCCCTAACTGCCATATCTAGTCATTCGACCGAAACAAGCCGAGAAAGGAGAAACCATAGGGTGCAGTGGTGACTGTAGTTTAAATTAAAATTTAGACCTGCCTTAAAAAGACAGGGCGGGCCGTGGACTGGATACACCACAAGAGAAATAAATTTATCAGGTAAGCATAAATTATGTTTTCTCTTGTAAGGTGTATCCAGTCCACGGATCATCCATTACTTGTGGGATACCAATACCAAAGCTAAAGTACACGGATGAAGGGAGGGACAAGGCAGGCTTAAATGGAAGGAACCACTGCCTGTAGAACCTTTCTCCCAAAAATAGCCTCCAAAGAAGCAAAAGTATCAAATTTGTAAAATTTTGAAAAGGTATGAAGCGAAGACCAAGTCGCCGCCTTGCAAATCTGTTCTACAGAAGCCTCATTTTTAAAGGCCCAGGTGGAAGCCACAGCTCTAGTAGAATGAGCTGTAATCCTTTCAGGGGGCTGCTGTCCAGCAGTCTCATAGGCTAAGCGTATTACGCTCCGAAGCCAAAAAGAAAGAGAGGTTGCCGAAGCTTTTTGAGCTCTCCTCTGTCCAGAGTAAACAACAAACAGTGTAGATGTTTGGCGAAAATCTTTAGTAGCTTGTAAGTAAAACTTTAAAGCACGGACCACGTCCAGATTATGTAAAAGGCGTTCCTTCTTTGAAGAAGGATTAGGACACAATGATGGAACAACAATCTCTTGATTGATATTCTTGTTAGAAACTACCTTAGGTAAAAACCCAGGTTTTGTACGCAGAACTACTTTATCTGAATGGAAAATCAGATAAGGAGAATCACATTGTAAGGCAGATAACTCAGAGACTCTCCGAGCCGAGGAAATAGCCATCAAAAACAGAACTTTCCAAGATAAAAGTTTGATATCAATGGAATGAAGGGGTTCAAACGGAACCCCTTGAAGAACTTTAAGAACCAAGTTTAAGCTCCATGGGGGAGCAACAGGTTTAAACACAGGCTTAATTCTAACCAAAGCCTGACAAAAAGCTTGAACGTCTGGAACTTCTGCCAGACGCTTGTGCAAAAGAATAGACAGAGCAGAAATCTGTCCCTTTAAAGAACTAGCTGATAATCCTTTTTCCAAACCCTCTTGGAGAAAGGACAATATCCTAGGAATCCTAACCTTACTCCATGAGTAATTCTTGGATTCACACCAATAAAGGTATTTATGCCATATCTTATGGTAGATTTTCCTGGTGACAGGCTTTCGTGCCTGTATAAGGGTATCAATGACTGACTCGGAGAAGCCACGCTTTGATAAAATCAAGCGTTCAATCTCCATGCAGTCAGTCTCAGAGAAATTAGATTCGGATGATTGAAAGGACCTTGTAGTAGAAGGTCTTGTCTCAGAGGCAGGTTCCATGATGGAAAGGATGACATGTCCACTAGGTCTGCATACCAGGTCCTGCGTGGCTACGCAGGCGCTATCAAGATCACCGATGCTCTCTCCTGTTTGATTTTGGCAATCAGTCGAGGGAGCAGAGGAAACGGTGGAAACACATAAGCCAGGTTGAAGAACCAAGGCGCTGCTAGAGCATCTATCAGTGCCGCTTCTGGGTCCCTGGACCTGGATCCGTAACAAGGAAGCTTGGCGTTCTGGCGAGACGCCATGAGATCCAGTTCTGGTTTGCCCCAACGATGAACCAATTGAGCAAACACCTCCGGATGGAGTTCCCACTCCCCCGGATGAAAAGTCTGACGACTTAGAAAATCCGCCTCCCAGTTCTCTACACCTGGGAAATGGATTGCTGATAGGTGGCAAGAGTGAGTCTCTGCCCAGCGAATTATCTTGGAGACTTCTAACATCGCTAGGGAACTCCTGGTTCCCCCTTGATGGTTGATGTAAGCCACAGTCGTGATGTTGTCCGACTGAAATCTGATGAACCTCAGGGTTGCTAACTGAGGCCAAGCTAGAAGAGCATTGAATATTGCTCTTAACTCCAGAATATTTATTGGGAGGAGTTTCTCCTCCTGAGTCCACGATCCCTGAGCCTTCAGGGAATTCCAGACTGCACCCCAACCTAGAAGGCTGGCATCTGTTGTTACAATTGTCCAATCTGGCCTGCGAAAGGTCATGCCTTTGGACAGATGGACCCGAGATAGCCACCAGAGAAGAGAATCTCTGGTCTCTTGATCCAGATTTAGCAGAGGGGACAAATCTGTGTAATCCCCATTCCACTGACTGAGCCTGCATAGTTGCAGCGGTCTGAGATGTAGTCGCGCAAATGGCACTATGTCCATCGCCGCTACCATCAAGCCGATTACTTCCATACACTGAGCCACCGAAGGGCGCGGAATAGAATGAAGAACACGGCAAGATTTTAGAAGCTTTGATAACCTGGATTCTGTCAGGTAAATCTTCATTTTTACAGAATCTATCAGAGTCCCTAGGAAGGAGACTCTTGTGAGTGGGGATAGATAACTCTTTTCCTCGTTCACCTTCCACCCATGTGACCTGAGAAATGCCAGAACTATGTCCTTATGTGACTTGGCAATCTGAAAGCTTGACGCCTGTATCAGGATGTCGTCAAGATAAGGGGCCACTGATATACCTCGCGGTCTTAGGACCGCCAGAAGTGATCCCAAAACCTTTGTAAAGATTCTTGGAGCTGTAGCTAACCCGAAGGGAAGAGCCACAATTGGTAATGCCTGTCCATATTGTGACGCAGTATCAGACATGGGCCTTAAGGCATCTGCGCGCTCTGTACTACGTCTAACCCCAGAGCTATTGCGCTTTCCTCTGAATTCCGGCAGTCTGGCTAATACCGCTGACAGGGTATTATCCATGATTGCCGCCATGTCCTGCAAAGTAATTGCTATGGGCGTCTTTGATGTACTTGGCGCCATTTTAGCGTGAGTCCCTTGAGCGGGATTCAAAGGGTCTGACACGTGGGGAGAGTTAGTCGGCATAACTTCCCCCTCGCCAGAATCCTCTGGTGATAAATTTTTTAAAGATAAAAGCTGATCTTTATTGTTTAAAGTGAAATCAATACATTTAGTACACATTCTCATATGGGGTTCCACCATGGCTTTTAAACATAATGAACAAGGAGTTTCCTCTATGTCAGACATGTTTATACAGACTAGCAATGAGACTAGCAAGCTTGGAAAACACTTTACATCAAGTTAAACAAGCAATATAAAAAACGTTACTGTGCCTTTAAGGGAAACAAATTTTGCTAAAATTTTAAATAACAGTGAAAAAAGGCAGTTAAACTAACAAAATTTTTACAGTGTATGTAACAAGTTAGCAGAGCATTGCACCCACTTGCAAATGGATGATTAACCCCTTAATACAAAAAACGGATTAACAAATTGAAAAAAACGTTTTTTAAACAGTCACAACAACTGCCACAGCTCCACTGTGGCGTTACCGTCCTCAATATATGACTTTTGAAGCCTTTTGAGCCCTTCAGAGATGTCCTAAAGCATGCAGGGGACTGCTAAGGGAAGCTGAATGTCTCTGTCTGTAATTTTAACTGCGCAAAAAAGCGCTAAAATAGGCCCCTCCCACTCATATTACAACAGTGGAAAGCCTCAGGAAACAGTTTCTAGGCAAAAATCAAGCCAGCCATGTGGAAAAAACTAGGCCCCAATAAGTTTTATCACCAAAGCATATATAAAAACGATTAAACATGCCAGCAAACGTTTTATATTGCACATTAATCAGAGTATATACCTCTGATAGCAAGCCTGATACTAGTCGCTATTAAATCACTGTATTTAGGCTTAACTTACATTAATCCGGTATCAGCAGCTTTTTTCTAGCAAATTCCATCCCTAGAAAAACTTAAACTGCACATACCTTATTGCAGGATAACCTGCACGCCATTCTCCCTCTGAAATTACCTCACTCCTCAGACATATGTGAGAACAGCAGTGGATCTTAGTTACTTCTGCTAAGATCATAGAAAAACGCAGGCAGATTCTTCTTCTAAATGCTGCCTGAGATAAAATAGTACAACTCCGGTACCATTTAAAAACAATAAACTTTTGATTAAAGAAAAAACTAACTATATTACACCACTTTCCTCTTACTACCTCCAGCTATGTTGAGAGTTTGCAAGAGAATGACTGGATATGGCAGTTAGGGGAGGAGCTATATAGCAGCTCTGCTGTGGGTGATCCTCTTGCAACTTCCTGTTGGGAAGGAGAATATCCCACAAGTAATGGATGATCCGTGGACTGGATACACCTTACAAGAGAAAAGACTGAACGTCTGGAATATCTGCCAAACGTTTGTGTAGCAAAATTGACAAAGCAGAAATTTGTCCCTTTAAGGAACTCGCTGATAACCCTTTCTCCAGTCCTTCTTGGAGAAAAGACAGAATCCTGGGAATCCTAACTTTACTCCATGAGTGGCCCTTGGATTCACACCAAAAAAGATATTTACGCCATATCTTATGATAGATCTTTCTAGTGACAGGGTTACGTGCCTGAATCAAAGTATCAATGACCGCATCAGAGAATCCTCGCTTAGATAAAATCAAGCGTTCAATCTTCACTTTAACTCTTTCTATTACTAACACAGGCAAAGAGAATGACTGGAGGTGGAGGGAAGGGAGGAGCTATATATACAGCTCTGCTGTGGTGCTCTTTGCCACTTCCTGTTAGCAGGAGGATAAATCCGTGGACTTGTCATATCTTGTAGAAGAAATTACCTGTACTATGTGAGTCATGCAAGTTTAAATGGACATGAAACCCAAACTTTTTCTTTTATGATACACAGAGAAGATACAATTTTAAAGACCTTTCCAATTTACTTATTTTATCAAATGAACTTCATTTTCTTGATATTCTTTGTTGAAGAAGCCGGAAAGTACTACTGGGAGCTAGCTGAGCATATTGAGTGAGTCAATATCCAGAAACATATAAGTGCAGCCACCAATCAACAGCTAGCTCCCAGTAGTCAGCTAACCTAGGTATGCTCTTCAAGAAGGGATACCAAGAGAACAAAGCAAATTAGAAAATAGAAGTTAATTGGAAAGTTGCTTAAAATAGCATGTTCTATCTAAACCATGGAAGAAAAAAATTGGTTTCATGTCCCTTTAATTCTTACTTTCCTATCCCTTTAACATAAAAGGTTGTTCTTCTTGCTATTGCGGTACATGGATATCTTTAGTACAGTCAGCACTTGATACATATAGGGGATAATCTTTATGTTATGTAAATGCCTATACAATATTATACTGTGTTACATCCTAACTATACTCTGTATAGCAACAAACAATACAAAGCTGGCATAAAAGCCTCCTCTGACCCTTGAGGCCAAGCCATTTGCTTTTAGTGTTCATTAGTTTAGTAGTTGGAACTCCAGAAACAGATCTGGGTGTATATGTCTCATTACAATGAATACACCCAAAGCATCACAAGCTTTAGTACAACTGTTACACCCAGCACACAGAACAGCATTGTCCCCTAAATGCTATAGATTATACACAAACACACACAGTACAGCATTGTCCCCTGAATACTATAGATTATGCACAAACACACACAGTACAGCATTGTCCCCTGAATACTATAGATTATGCACAAACACACACAGTACAGCATTGTCCCCTGAATACTATAGATTATGCACAAACACACACAGTACAGCATTGTCCCCTAAATGCTATATATTATGCACAAACACACACAGTACAGCGTTGTCCCCTGAATACTATATATTATGCACAAACACACACAGTACAGCATTGTCCCCTGAATACTATAGATTATGCACAAACACACACAGTACAGCGTTGTCCCCTGAATACTATAGATTATACACAAACACACACAGTACAGCATTGTCCCCTGAATACTATAGATTATACACAAACACACACAGTACAGCATTGTCCCCTGAATACTATAGATTATGCACAAACACACACAGTACAGCGTTGTCCCCTGAATACTATAGATTATACACAAACACACACAGTACAGCATTGTCCCCTGAATACTATAGATTATGCACAAACACACACAGTACAGCATTGTCCCCTGAATACTATAAATTATACACAAACACACACAGTACAGCATTGTCCCCTGAATACTATAGATTATGCACAAACACACACAGTACAGCATTGTCTCCTGAATACTATATATTATGCACAAACACACACAGTACAGCATTGTCCCCTGAATACTATAGATTATGCACAAACACACACAGTACAGCATTGTCCCCTGAATACTATATATTATACACAAACACACACAGTACAGCATTGTCCCCTGAATACTATATATTATGCACAAACACACACAGTACAGCATTGTCCCCTGAATACTATAGATTATACACAAACACACACAGTACAGCATTGTCTCCTGAATACTATATATTATGCACAAACACACACAGTACAGCATTGTCCCCTGAATACTATAGATTATACACAAACACACACAGTACAGCATTGTCTCCTGAATACTATATATTATGCACAAACACACACAGTACAGCATTGTCTCCTGAATACTATATATTATGCACAAACACGCACAGTACAACATTGTCCCCTGAATACTATAGATTATACACAAACACACACAGTACAGCATTGTCTCCTGAATACTATATATTATACACAAACACACACAGTACAGCATTGTCCCCTGAATACTATAGATTAAACACAAACACACACAGTACAGCATTGTCCCCTGAATACTATAGATTATACACAAACACACACAGTACAGCATTGTCCCATGAATACTATATATTATACACAAACACACACAGTACAGCATTGTCCCCTGAATACTATAGATTATGCACAAACACACACAGTACAGCATTGTCCCCTGAATGCTATAGATTATGCACAAACACACACAGTACAACATTGTCCCCTGAATGCTATATACTATGCACAAACACACACAGTACAGCATTGTCCCCTGAATGCTATAGATTATACACAAACACACACAGTACGGCATTGTCCCCTGAATACTATATATTATGCACAAACACACACAGTACAGCATTGTCCCCTGAATACTATAGATTATACACAAACACACACAGTACAGCATTGTCCCCTGAATACTATAGATTATACACAAACACACACAGTACAGCATTGTCCCCTGAATACTATAGATTATACACAAACACACACAGTACGGCATTGTCCCCTGAATACTATATATTATACACAAACACACACAGTACAGCATTGTCCCCTGAATACTATAGATTATACACAAACACACACAGTACAGCATTGTCCCCTGAATACTATAGATTATACACAAACACACACAGTACAGCATTGTCCCCTGAATACTATAGATTATACACAAACACAAACAGTACAGCATTGTCCCCTGAATACTATAGATTATACACAAACACACACAGTACATCATTGTCCCCTGAATACTATATATTATGCACAAACACACACAGTACATCATTGTCCCCTGAATACTATATATTATGCACAAACACACACAGTACAGCATTGTCCCCTGAATACTATATATTATGCACAAACACACACAGAACAGCGTTGTCCCCTGAATGCTATAGATTATACACAAACACACACAGTACAGCGTTGTCCCCTGAATACTATAGATTATACACAAACACACACAGTACAGCATTGTCCCCTGAATACTATATATTATGCACAAACACACACAGTACAGCATTGTCCCATGAATACTATATATTATGCACAAACACACACAGTACAGCATTGTCCCATGAATACTATATATTATGCACAAACACACACAGTACAGCATTGTCCCCTGAATACTATAGATTATACACAAACACCCACAGTACAGCATTGTCCCCTGAATACTATAGATTATACACAAACACACACAGTACAGCATTGTCCCCTGAATACTATAGATTATGCACAAACACACACAGTACAGCATTGTCCCCTGAATACTATATATTATACACAAACACACACAGTACAGCATTGTCCCCTGAATACTATATATTATGCACAAACACACACAGTACAGCATTGTCCCCTGAATACTATAGATTATACACAAACACACACAGTACAGCATTGTCTCCTGAATACTATATATTATGCACAAACACACACAGTACAGCATTGTCCCCTGAATACTATAGATTATACACAAACACACACAGTACAGCATTGTCTCCTGAATACTATATATTATGCACAAACACACACAGTACAGCATTGTCTCCTGAATACTATATATTATGCACAAACACGCACAGTACAACATTGTCCCCTGAATACTATAGATTATACACAAACACACACAGTACAGCATTGTCTCCTGAATACTATATATTATACACAAACACACACAGTACAGCATTGTCCCCTGAATACTATAGATTATACACAAACACACACAGTACAGCGTTGTCCCCTGAATACTATAGATTATACACAAACACACACAGTACAGCATTGTCCCCTGAATACTATAGATTATACACAAACACACACAGTACAGCATTGTCCCCTGAATACTATAGATTATACACAAACACACACAGTACAGCATTGTCCCCTGAATACTATAGATTATACACAAACACACACAGTACAGCATTGTCCCCTGAATACTATAGATTATACACAAACAGTACAGCATTGTCCCCTGAATGCTATAGATTATACACAAACACACACAGTACGGCATTGTCCCCTGAATACTATAGATTATACACAAACACACACAGTACAGCATTGTCCCCTGAATACTATAGATTATACACAAACACACACAGTACAGCATTGCCCCCTGAATACTATATATTATACACAAACACACACAGTACAGCATTGTCCCCTGAATACTATAGATTATGCACAAACACACACAGTACAGCATTGTCCCCTGAATGCTATAGATTATGCACAAACACACACAGTACAACATTGTCCCCTGAATGCTATATACTATGCACAAACACACACAGTACAGCATTGTCCCCTGAATGCTATAGATTATACACAAACACACACAGTACGGCATTGTCCCCTGAATACTATATATTATGCACAAACACACACAGTACAGCATTGTCCCCTGAATACTATAGATTATACACAAACACACACAGTACAGCATTGTCCCCTGAATACTATAGATTATACACAAACACACACAGTACAGCATTGTCCCCTGAATACTATAGATTATACACAAACACACACAGTACGGCATTGTCCCCTGAATACTATATATTATACACAAACACACACAGTACAGCATTGTCCCCTGAATACTATAGATTATACACAAACACACACAGTACAGCATTGTCCCCTGAATACTATAGATTATACACAAACACACACAGTACAGCATTGTCCCCTGAATACTATAGATTATACACAAACACAAACAGTACAGCATTGTCCCCTGAATACTATAGATTATACACAAACACACACAGTACATCATTGTCCCCTGAATACTATATATTATGCACAAACACACACAGTACATCATTGTCCCCTGAATACTATATATTATGCACAAACACACACAGTACAGCATTGTCCCCTGAATACTATATATTATGCACAAACACACACAGTACAGCGTTGTCCCCTGAATGCTATAGATTATACACAAACACACACAGTACAGCATTGTCCCCTGAATACTATAGATTATACACAAACACACACAGTACAGCATTGTCCCCTGAATACTATATATTATGCACAAACACACACAGTACAGCATTGTCCCCTGAATACTATATATTATGCACAAACACACACAGTACAGCATTGTCCCCTTAATACTATATATTATGCACAAACACACACAGTACAGCATTGTCCCCTGAATACTATAGATTATACACAAACACACACAGTACGGCATTGTCCACTGAATACTATAGATTATACACAAACACACACAGTACGGCATTGTCCCCTGAATACTATAGATTATACACAAACACAAACAGTACAGCATTGTCCCCTGAATACTATAGATTATACACAAACACACACAGTACATCATTGTCCCCTGAATACTATATATTATGCACAAACACACACAGTACATCATTGTCCCCTGAATGCTATATATTATGCACAAACACACACAGTACAGCATTGTCCCCTGAATACTATAGATTATACACAAACACACACACAGTACAGCATTGTCCCCTGAATGCTATAGATTATGCACAAACACACACAGTACAGCATTGTCCCCTGAATACTATATATTATGCACAAACACACACAGTACAGCATTGTCCCCTGAATACTATAGATTATACACAAACACACACAGTACAGCATTGTCCCCTGAATACTATAGATTAAACACAAACACACACAGTATAGCATTGTCCCCTGAATACTATATATTATGCACAAACACACACAGTACAGCATTGTCCCCTGAATACTATAGATTATACACAAACACACACAGTACAGCATTGTCCCCTGAATACTATAGATTATACACAAACACACACAGTACAGCATTGTCCCCTGAATACTATAGATTATACACAAACACACACAGTACAGCATTGTCCCCTGAATGCTATAGATTATGCACAAACACACACAGTACAGCATTGTCCCCTGAATCCTATAGATTATACACAAACAGTACAGCATTGTCCCCTGAATACTATAGATTATACACAAACACACACAGTACAGCATTGTCCCCTGAATGCTATATATTATACACAAACACAAACAGTACAGCATTGTCCCCTGAATACTATAGATTATATACAAACACACACAGTACATCATTGTCCCCTGAATACTATATATTATGCACAAACACACACAGTACAGCATTGTCCCCTGAATACTATATATTATGCACAAACACACACAGTACATCATTGTCCCCTGAATACTATATATTATGCACAAACACACACAGTACATCATTGTCCCCTGAATACTATATATTATGCACAAACACACACAGTACATCATTGTCCCCTGAATACTATATATTATGCACAAACACAAACAGTACAACATTGTCCCCTGAATACTATAGATTATACACAAACAGTACAGCATTGTCCCCTGAATACTATAGATTATACACAAACACACACAGTACAGCATTGTCCCCTGAATGCTATATATTATGCACAAACACACACAGTACAGCATTGTCCCCTGAATACTATATATTATGCACAAACACACACAGTACAGCATTGTCCCCTGAATACTATATATTATACACAAACACAAACAGTACAACATTGTCCCCTGAATACTATAGATTATACACAAACACACACAGTACAGCATTGTCCCCTGAATACTATAGATTATACACAAACACACAAAGTACAACATTGTCCCCTGAATACTATAGATTATACACAAACACACAAAGTACAACATTGTCCCCTGAATACTATAGATTATACACAAACACACAAAGTACAACATTGTCCCCTGAATACTATAGATTATGCACAAACACACACAGTACAGCATTGTCCCCTGAATACTATATATTATAGACAAACACACAAAGTACAACATTGTCCCCTGAATACTATATATTATGCACAAACACACACAGTACAGCATTGTCCCCTGAATACTATATATTATAGACAAACACACACAGTACAGCATTGTCCCCTGAATACTATATATTATGCACAAACACACACAGTACAGCATTGTCCCCTGAATACTATATATTATACACAAACACAAACAGTACAACATTGTCCCCTGAATACTATAGATTATACACAAACACACACAGTACAGCATTGTCCCCTGAATACTATAGATTATACACAAACACACAAAGTACAACATTGTCCCCTGAATACTATATATTATGCACAAACACACACAGTACAGCATTGTCCCCTGAATACTATATATTATAGACAAACACACACAGTACAGCATTGTCCCCTGAATACTATATATTATGCACAAACACACACAGTACAGCATTGTCCCCTGAATACTATATATTATACACAAACACACACAGTACAGCATTGTCTCCTGAATACTATATATTATACACAAACACACACAGTACAGCATTGTCCCCTGAATGCTATAGATTATACACAAACACCCACAGTACAGCATTGTCCCCTGAATACTATATATTATGCACAAACACACACAGTACAGCATTGTCCCCTGAATACTATAGATTATGCACAAACACACACAGTACAGCATTGTCCCCTGAATACTATAGATTATGCACAAACACACACAGTACAGCATTGTCCCCTGAATACTATAGATTATGCACAAACACACACAGTACAGCATTGTCCCCTGAATACTATAGATTATGCACAAACACACACAGTACAACATTGTCCCCTGAATACTATAGATTATGCACAAACACACACAGTACAGCATTGTCCCCTGAATACTATAGATTATGCACAAACACACACAGTACAGCATTGTCCCCTGAATACTATAGATTATGCACAAACACACACAGTACAGCATTGTCCCCTGAATACTATATATTATAGACAAACACACACAGAACAGCATTGTCCCCTGAATACTATAGATTATGCACAAACACACACAGTACAGCATTGTCCCCTGAATACTATATATTATAGACAAACACACACACTATTAGATGCCACTCACAGGGACAGTAACGTTAAAATGAAACTGGCATTGTTACACAACCAGTAGTACTTCCTTGCTTGGTGCCATTTCTTGAAGAGAATACCTAGGTAGTGTCAGGAGTGTGCACGTGTCATGACAGCAGTGTTTACAACAGTTTTAAAAACATTGTTACACATTGCTGAGCACTAAAGGACAGTAGTGATTGCAGCAATGTATAACATTGTTACAAATATTTTTTACAAACACTGCTACTATATAATGCTCAGGACATATGCCTGCTAATGAGCCTACATGCTCCTCAGCGAAGAACAAAGTACATTTCACAATAGACATACAATGCATAGTTGTTTAAAACTGCATGCTCTATCCATATCATGAAAGTATAATTTTGATTTTCATGTCCCTTTAAGACTCTACCTACACATGTTTATTTACAAATGTATTGTGTCTGGGGAAAATATTTAAAGGGACAAATACTGCATTCTTTAACAATTCTCTTTGAACATTAGAAGATTAAATTACAAGTTGCCATCATTTGAAAACATATCTAGGATCAATCAATCAGCAATCAAGCAGGTTACGGACGTAGTGACTACACTCAACAACGGTTACTATAGCTCTACCCTTTCTGCTCCGCCCCACCCACATATGAGTAGTAGATTTTTACAATAACCATGTTGTAGAATGTGAAGATACAGGGCTAAGTTAAATAAACTAAAGCTTATTGCACGTGTCGGGTTCGCTCATATTATGAGTTGAAAGTAAAAAGTTTGTGCGCAAGCAAAACCTGAGGCACACTAACAAAATATTGCGACCGAGCTAACATATTCATCCCATAGAAGTCAATGAAAACTGAAAAAAGACCTAACACATATATACCCGCACACGCTAACCCGACAGGAGTAATAAAATTCTCACATTCCAATGTTCTTCACATACA
Organism: Bombina bombina; assembly: GCF_027579735.1. Lineage (NCBI taxonomy): Eukaryota > Metazoa > Chordata > Amphibia > Anura > Bombinatoridae > Bombina > Bombina bombina. The sequence goes on from NC_069502.1 coordinate 37,525,132, forward strand.
GAACAATGTACTTTTTATTGTAAATACTTTATATATATATATATACCTATAGCTATATCAGGGTTTACAACATAGGACTAATGTAATCGGGTAAGCGCACATTAAGAATTGCTATATTCAATACGTAATCTTTAAAATTAAAATAATTTTAAAAATGATTAAAATTATACATACTGTGAAATATTATAAAAAATCCATATTTGGTTTATGAGCCTACCTAGGTTTAGCTTTCAACAAAGAATACCAAGAAAATACATCACATTTAATGGTAAAAGTAAATTGGAAAGTTCTTTAAAATGACATGCCCTATCTGAAGTTTAATTTTGACTTGACTGTCCCTTTAAATATATATATCTACTGTATATATCTGATACTGTTAATGTAAAATACATATCCATACCAATTTATAGCAATAGATATACAGGTATAGGTATTTATACACATACAGTATATAGATATACAGATATAGGTATTTATACACATACAGTAAAAAGGACATTATCCTGTATGTAAAGAACATTAGAATGTGAAATATGTACAGTAAATATACAGTAAAACACATACATACTTGTACAGTAAATATACAGTAAAACACACACATACTTGTACAGTAAATATACAGTAAAACACACACATACTTGTACAGTAAATATACACTAAAACACATACATACTTGTACAGTAAATATACAGTAAAACACACACATACTTGTACAGTAAATATACAGTAAAACACATACATACTTGTACAGTAAATATGCAGTAAAACACATACATGCTTGTACACTAAATATACAGTAAAACACACACATACTTGTACAGTAAATATACAGTAAAACACATACATGCTTGTACAGTAAATTTACAGTAAAACACATACATACTTGTACAGTAAATATACAGTAAAACACATACATACTTGTACAGTAAATATACAGTAAAAACAAAATTTATGCTTACCTGATAAATTCCTTTCTCCTGTAGTGTAGTCAGTCCACGGGTCATCCATTACTTATGGGATTATAACTCCTCCCTAACAGGAAGTGCAAGAGGATCACCCAAGCAGAGCTGCTATATAGCTCCTCCCCTCTACGTCATACCCAGTCATTCGACCGAAACCAAACGAGAAAGGAGAAACTATAGGGTGCAGTGGTGACTGGATTTTAATTTAAAATTTAGACCTGCCTTAAAAAAACAGGGCGGGTCGTGGACTGACTACACTACAGGAGAAAGGAATTTATCAGGTAAGCATAAATTTTGTTTTCTCCTGTTAAGTGTAGTCAGTCCACGGGTCATCCATTACTTATGGGATACCAATACCAAAGCTAAAAGTACACGGATGACGGGAGGGACAGGCAGGATCTTTACACGGAAGGAACCACTGCCTGAAGAACCTTTCTCCCAAAAACAGCCTCCGAAGAAGAAAAAGTGTCAAATTTGTAAAATTTGGAAAAAGTGTGAAGTGAAGACCAAGTTGCAGCCTTGCAAATCTGTTCAACAGAGGCCTCATTCTTAAAGGCCCAAGTGGAAGCCACAGCTCTAGTAGAATGAGCTGTAATCCTTTCAGGAGGCTGCTGTCCAGCAGTCTCATAGGCTAAACGTATTATGCTACGAAGCCAGAAAGAGAGAGAGGTAGCAGAAGCTTTTTGACCTCTCCTCTGTCCAGAATAAACGACAAACAGGGAAGAAGTTTGGCGGAAATCTTTAGTTGCCTGTAAATAAAATTTCAGGGCACGGACTACGTCCAGATTGTGCAGAAGTCGTTCCTTCTTTGAAGAAGGGTTAGGGCACAATGATGGAACAACAATCTCTTGATTGATATTCCTGTTAGTGACTACCTTAGGTAAGAACCCAGGTATAGTACGCAGAACTACCTTGTCTGAATGAAAAATCAGATAAGGAGAATCACAATGTAAGGCAGATAACTCAGAGACTCTTCGAGCCGAGGAAATAGCCATTAAAAACAGAACTTTCCAAGATAACAGCTTGATATCAATGGAATGAAGGGGTTCAAACGGAACACCCTGTAAAACGTTAAGAACTAAGTTTAAGCTCCACGGCGGAGCAACAGTCTTAAACACAGGCTTAATTCTGGCCAAAGCCTGACAAAAAGCCTGAACGTCTGGAACTTCTGACAGACGTTTGTGTAAAAGGATGGACAGAGCTGAGATCTGTCCCTTTAAAGAACTAGCAGATAAACCCTTTTCTAAACCTTCTTGTAGAAAAGACAATATCCTAGGAATCCTAACCTTACTCCATGAGTAACTCTTGGATTCGCACCAATGCAAATATTTACGCCATATTTTATGGTAAATTTTCCTGGTAACAGGTTTCCTCGCCTGTATTAAGGTATCAATTACTGACTCCGAAAATCCACGCTTTGATAAAATCAAGCGTTCAATCTCCATGCAGTCAGCCTCAGAGAAATTAGATTTTGATGTTTGAAAGGACCCTGAATCAGAAGGTCCTGTCTCAGAGGCAGAGACCAAGGTGGACAGGATGACATGTCCACTAGATCTGCATACCAGGTCCTGCGTGGCCACGCAGGCGCTATTAGAATCACCGATGCTCTCTCCTGTTTGATCCTGGCAATCAATCGAGGAAGCATCGGGAAGGGTGGAAACACATAAGCCATGTTGAAGGCCCAAGGTGCTGTCAGAGCATCTATCAGAACCGCTCCCGGGTCCCTGGACCTGGACCCGTAACAAGGAAGCTTGGCATTCTGGCGAGACGCCATGAGATCCAGATCTGGTTTGCCCCAACGCCGAAGTATTTGGGCAAAGACCTCCGGATGAAGTTCCCACTCCCCCGGATGGAAAGTCTGGCGACTTAGAAAATCCGCCTCCCAGTTCTCCACTCCTGGGATGTGGATCGCTGATAGGTGGCAAGAGTGAGACTCTGCCCAGTGAATTATCTTTGAGACTTCCATCATCGCTAGGGAACTTCTTGTCCCTCCCTGCTGGTTGATGTAAGCCACAGTCGTGATGTTGTCCGACTGAAACCTGATGAACCTCAGAGTTGCTAACTGAGGCCAAGCCAGAAGGGCATTGAAAACTGCTCTTAATTCCAGAATGTTTATGGGAAGGAGACTCTCCTCCTGAGTCCATGATCCCTGAGTCTTCAGAGAATTCCAGACAGCGCCCCAACCTAGCAGGCTGGCGTCTGTTGTTACAATCGTCCAATCTGGCCTGCTGAAGGGCATCCCCTTGGACAGATGTGGTCGAGAGAGCCACCATAGAAGAGAATTTCTGGTCTCTTGATCCAGATTCAGCATAGGGGACAAATCTGAGTAATCCCCATTCCACTGACTTAGCATGCACAATTGCAGTGGTCTGAGATGCAGGCGTGCAAAGGGTACTATGTCCATTGCCGCTACCATTAAGCCGATTACCTCCATGCATTGAGCCACTGACGGGTGTGGAATGGAATGAAGGACACGGCAAGCATTTAGGAGTTTTGTTAACCTGTCCTCTGTCAGGTAAATTTTCATTTCTACAGAATCTATAAGAGTCCCTAAGAAGGGAACTCTTGTGAGTGGCAATAGAGAACTCTTTTCTTCGTTCACCTTCCACCCATGAGACCTTAGAAATGCCAGTACTAACTCTGTATGAGACTTGGCAGTTTGGAAACTTGACGCTTATATCAGAATGTCGTCTAGGTACGGAGCTACCGATATTCCTCGCGGTCTTAGTACCGCCAGAAGAGAACCCAGAACCTTTGTAAAGATTCTTGGAGCAGTAGCTAACCCGAAGGGAAGAGCTACAAACTGGTAATGCCTGTCTAGGAAGGCAAACCTTAGGTACCGGTAATGATCTTTGTGAATCGGTATGTGAAGGTAGGCATCCTTTAAATCCACTGTGGTCATGTACTGACCCTTTTGGATCATGGGTAAGATTGTCCGAATAGTTTCCATTTTGAACGATGGAACTCTAAGGAATTTGTTTAGGATCTTTAAATCCAAGATTGGTCTGAAGGTTCCTTCTTTCTTGGGAACCACAAACAGATTTGAGTAAAACCCTTGTCCGTGTTCCGACCGCGGAACCGGGTGGATCACTCCCATTAGTAAAAGATCTTGTACACAGCGTAGAAACGCCTCCTTCTTTATCTGGTTTGTTGACAACCTTGAAAGATGAAATCTCCCTTTTGGAGGAGAAGCTTTGAAGTCCAGAAGATATCCCTGAGATATGATCTCTAACGCCCAGGGATCCTGGACATCTCTTGCCCAAGCCTGGGCGAAGAGAGAAAGTCTGCCCCCCACTAGATCCGTTTCCGGACTGGGGGCCCTCACTTCATGCTGTCTTAGGGGCAGCAGCAGGTTTTCTGGCCTGCTTGCCCTTGTTCCAGGTCTGGTTAGGTTTCCAGCCCTGTCTGTAGCGAGCAACAGTTCCTTCCTGTTTTGGAGCGGAGGAAGTTGATGCTGCTCCTGCCTTGAAGTTACGAAAGGCACGAAAATTAGACTGTCTAGCCCTTGGTTTGGCTCTGTCTTGAGGCAGGGCATGGCCCTTACCTCCAGTAATGTCAGCAATAATTTCTTTCAAACCGGGCCCGAATAATGTCTGCCCTTTGAAAGGTATGTTAAGCAATTTAGATTTAGAAGTCACATCGGCTGACCAGGATTTAAGCCACAGCGCTCTGCGCGCCTGAATGGCGAATCCGGAGTTCTTAGCCGTAAGTTTAGTTAAGTGTACTACGGCATCAGAAATAAATGAATTAGCTAGCTTAAGGACTCTAAGCTTGTCTGTAATCTCATCCAATGTAGCTGAGCTAATGGTCTCTTCCAGAGACTCAAACCAGAATGCCGCCGCAGCCGTGACAGACGCAATGCATGCAAGGGGTTGCAATATAAAACCTTGTTGAACAAACATTTTCTTAAGGTAACCCTCTAACTTTTTATCCATTGGATCTGAAAAAGCACAGCTATCCTCCACCGGGATAGTGGTGCGCTTAGCCAAAGTAGAAACTGCTCCCTCCACCTTAGGGACCGTCTGCCATAAGTCCCGTGTGGTGGCGTCTATTGGAAACATTTTCCTAAATATAGGAGGGGGTGAGAAAGGCACACCGGGTCTATCCCACTCCTTGTTAACAATTTCTGTAAGCCTTTTAGGTATAGGAAAAACGTCAGTACACGTCGGTACCGCAAAATATTTATCCAGCCTACATATTTTCTCTGGGATTGCAACCGTGTTACAATCATTCAGAGCCGCTAATACCTCCCCTAGTAACACACGGAGGTTCTCAAGCTTAAATTTAAAATTTGAAATGTCTGAATCCAGTTTATTTGGATCAGATCCGTCACCCACAGAATGAAGCTCTCCGTCTTCATGTTCTGCAAATTGTGACGCAGTATCAGACATGGCCCTATTATTATCAGCGCACTCTGTTCTCACCCCAGAGTGGTCGCGTTTACCCCTAAGTTCTGGCAATTTAGATAAAACTTCAGTCATAACATTAGCCATGTCTTGAAAAGTGATTTGTAAGGGCCGCCCTGATGTACTTGGCGCCACAATATCACGCACCTCCTGAGCGGGAGATGCAGGTACTGACACGTGAGGAGAGTTAGTCGGCATAACTTCCCCCTCGTTGTCTGGTGAAATTTTCTTGACATGTACAGATTGGCTTTTACTTAAAGTAGCATCAATGCAATTAGTACACAAATTTCTATTGGGCTCCACATTGGCCTTTGAACATATTGCACAAAGAGATTCCTCTGTGTCAGACATGTTTAAACAAACTAGCAATTCGACTAGCAAGCTTGGAAAATACTTTTCAAATAAATTTACAAGCAATATAAAAAACGTTACTGTGCCTTTAAGAAGCACACAAAACTGTCACAGTTGAAATTACAATGAACCGGATTAGTTATAGCAACCAATTTTTCACAGTAAATGCATTAAAGGGCCACTGTAAGTAAATAATTTCTATGCCTGTTACTAACTAACTACCCCAAATACGCTTTTTATCAATAGCATTTCATTAACATATCTCTACCGTATATCAGAAATCTTGTCTGCAAATTTAATTGTTTTCCAAACCCACTCCGTGGGTATCCTTTGCTCTGTACCAATCCGTTTACAATACCTAGGTTTCAAAATGGCGCTTTAAACACAAAGTTATTGGTTTAAGTATTTTGAACATGCAGTGCAGAAAATAGTGGGCAGGATAACGTGACATCATCGGGGAATAAAAGATATAACTTTTAGATAAGTTATGAAACTTCGTTTTGGAGAAAATATAGGTCAGTAGGTTTTAATTAATGTTTATTAACTTTAATATGTTAGTTGTTTAGCTCTGTAAAGACGTCCTGGATCATGCAGGGAGAAAAAGGAAGACTGTGACTGAATTTCTACTGCGCAATAAAGCGCCAAAATAGGCCCCTCCCACTCATATACAACAGTGGGGAAGCTCAGTAAACTGATTTTATTCATAAACAAACGACAGCCATGTGGAAAAATAATGCCCATAAAATTTTTCACCAAGTACCTCAGAGAAAAAACGATTAACATGCCAGTAAACGTTTTAAATATAAAATTATGAAATGTTATTAAAAAGCCTGCTGCTAGTCGCTTTCACTGCAGAATAGGCTATAAGTTATATGTATACAGTATTCTCTTAGTGAAGTGCCATTCCCCAGAAATACTTCAGTGTAAACATACATACATATCAGCCTGATACCAGTTGCTACTACTGCATTTAAGGCTGCACTTACATTACATCGGTATTAGCAGTATTTTCTCAGTCAATTCCATTCCTTAGAAAATAATATACTGCAACATACCTCCTTGCAGGTGAACCCTGCCCGCTGTCCCCTGTTCTGAAGTTACCTCGCTCCTCAGAATGGCAGAGAACAGCAAATGGATCTTAGTTACGTCCGCTAAGATCATACACAAACTCAGGTAGATTCTTATTCTAATGCTGCCTGAGAAAAAACAACACACTCTGGTGCTGTTTAAAATAACAAACTTTTGATTGAAGAAATAAAAACTAAGTTTAACAACCACAGTCCTCTCACAAGTCCTATCTATTAGTTAGGTGCAAGAGAATGACTGGGTATGACGTAGAGGGGAGGAGCTATATAGCAGCTCTGCTTGGGTGATCCTCTTGCACTTCCTGTTAGGGAGGAGTTATAATCCCATAAGTAATGGATGACCCGTGGACTGACTACACTTAACAGGAGAAACACACACATACTTGTACAGTAAATATGCAGTAAAACACATACATACTTGTACAGTAAATATACAGTAAAACACACACATACTTGTACAGTAAATATACAGTAAAACACATACATACTTGTACAGTAAATATACAGTAAAACACACACATACTTGTACAGTAAATATACAGTAAAACACATACATACTTGTACAGTAAATATACAGTAAAACACACACATACTTGTACAGTAAATATACAGTAAAACACATACATACTTGTACAGTAAATATACAGTAAAACACATACATACTTGTACAGTAAATATACAGTAAAACACACACATACTTGTACAGTAAATATACAGTAAAACACACACATACTTGTACAGTAAATATACAGTAAAACACATACATACTTGTACAGTAAATATACAGTAAAACACACACATACTTGTACAGTAAATATACAGTAAAACACACACATACTTGTAAAGTAAATATACAGTAAAACACACTCATACTAAAAGTGATGGTAAAATCAGTTCCTGAATGTTACTGATATATTAGATGGAGTTTAATTCCTCAGTTGTAAATGAAGATGCGCTATAACTTACTTTTTAAAACAGATAATACAATTAAAATAAAATTCAAATTCACTGCGCTCTGTCACCAACTTCAAATGTAAATTTTTCTGTGAGCTAAAAGTTTGAATTGTTATCCAATGATCGTTCTAGCTACACCAAAAGTTCCTTAAGCGGAGAGCGCTGATTGGACAACAATTAAAACGATTAGCTCACAGAAAAATTGACTTATGAAGTGGGTGGCGGAGCGCTGGGAATTTAAATTTTATATCTATATAAAAAGTAAGTTACAGCAGATCTTTATTACATATCTACACACAGCTATACATACACACACATATGTACACACAGCTATACACACACAGATATGTACACACAGCTATACATACCCACATATGTACACACAGCTATACACACACACATATGTACACACAGCTATACATACACACATATGTACACACAGCTATACATACACACATATGTACACACAGCTATACACACACACATATGTACACACACCTATACATACACACATATGTACACACAGCTATACATACACACACATATGTACACACAGCTATACATACACACATATGTACACACAGCTATACATACACACACATATGTACACACAGCTATACATACACACACATGTACACACAGCTATACATACACACACATATGTACACACAGCTATACATACACACATATGTACACACAGCTATACATACACACACATATGTACACACAGCTATACATACACACATATGTACACACAGCTATACATACACACATATGTACACACAGCTATACATACACACATATGTACACACAGCTATACATACACACACATATGTACACACAGCTATACATACACACATATGTACACACAGCTATACATACACACATATGTACACACAGCTATACATACACACATATGTACACACAGCTATACATACACACACATATGTACGCACAGCTATACATACACACACATATGTACACACAGCTATACATACACACACATATGTACACACAGCTATACATACACACACATATGTACACACAGCTATACATACACACACATATGTACACACAGCTATACATACACACATATGTACACACAGCTATACATACACACACATGTACACACAGCTATACATACACACACATATGTACACACAGCTATACATACACACATATGTACACACAGCTATACATACACACACATATGTACACACAGCTATACATACACACATATGTACACACAGCTATACATACACACATATGTACACACAGCTATACATACACACACATATGTACACACAGCTATACATACACACATATGTACACACAGCTATACATACACACACATATGTACACACAGCTATACATACACACATATGTACACACAGCTATACATACACACATATGTACACAGAGCTATACACACACATATGTACACACAGCTATACATACACACATATGTACACACAGCTATACACACACACATATGTACACACAGCTATACACACACATATGTACACACAGCTATACATACACACATATGTACACACAACTATATACACACACATATGTACACACAGCTATACATACACACATATGTACACACAGATAAACACACACACATATGTACACACAGCTATACATACACACACATATGTACACACAGCTATACATACACACACATATGTACGCACAGCTATACATACACACACATATGTACACACAGCTATACATACACACACATATGTACACACAGCTATACATACACACACATATGTACACACAGCTATACATACACACACATATGTACACACAGCTATACATACACACATATGTACACACAGCTATACATACACACACATGTACACACAGCTATACATACACACACATATGTACACACAGCTATACATACACACATATGTACACACAGCTATACATACACACACATATGTACACACAGCTATACATACACACATATGTACACACAGCTATACATACACACATATGTACACACAGCTATACATACACACACATATGTACACACAGCTATACATACACACACATATGTACACACAGCTATACATACACACACATATGTACACACAGCTATACATACACACATATGTACACACAGCTATACATACACACATATGTACACAGAGCTATACACACACATATGTACACACAGCTATACATACACACATATGTACACACAGCTATACACACACACATATGTACACACAGCTATACACACACATATGTACACACAGCTATACATACACACATATGTACACACAACTATATACACACACATATGTACACACAGCTATACATACACACATATGTACACACAGATAAACACACACACATATGTACACACAGCTATACATACACACACATATGTACACACAGCTATACATACACACACATATGTACACACAGCTATACATACACACAGATGTACACACAGCTATATACACACACACATATGTACACACAGCTATACATACACACACATATGTACATACAGCTATACATACACACATATGTACACACAGCTATACACACACACATATGTACACACAGCTATACATACACACACATATGTACACACAGCTATACATACACACACATATGTACGCACAGCTATACATACACACATATGTACACACAGCTATACACACACACACATATGTACACACAGCTATACATACACACATATGTACACACAGCTATATACACACACACACACACATGTACACACAGCTATACATACACACACATATGTACACACAGCTATACACACACATATGTACACACAGCTATACATACACACACATATGTACACACAGCTATACATACACACACATATGTACATGCAGCTATACATACACACACACATGTACACACAGCTATACATACACACACATATGTACACACAGCTATACATACACACACATATGTACACACAGCTATACATACACACACATATGTACATACAGCTATACATACACACATATGTACACACAGCTATACATACACACATATGTACACACAGCTATACATACACACACATATGTACACACAGCTATACACACACATATGTACACACAGCTATACATACACACATGTACACACAGCTATACACACAAACATATGTACACACAGCTATACACACACACATATGTACACACAGCTATACACACACACATATGTACACACAGCTATACATACACACATATGTACACACAGCTATACATACACACACATATGTACACACAGCTATACACATACACATATGTACACACAGCTATACATACACACATATGTACACACAGCTATACACACACACATATGTACACACAGCTATAGATACACACATATGTACACACAGCTATACACACACACATATATGTACACACAGCTATACATACACACACATAAGTACACACAGCTATACATACACACACATATGTACACACAGCTATACACACACACATATGTACACAGCTATACACACATATGTACACACAGCTATACATACACACATATGTACACACAGCTATATACACACACATGTACACACAGCTATATACACACACACATATGTACACACAGCTATACATACACACACATATGTACACACAGCTATACACACACACATATGTACACACAGCTATACACACACATATGTACACACAGCTACACATACACACACATATGTACACACAGCTATACATACACACACATGTACACACAGCTATACACACACACATATGTACACACAGCTATACATACACACATATGTAAACACAGCTATACATACACACATATGTACACACAGCTATACACACACACACATATGTACACACAGCTATACATACACACACATATGTACACACAGCTATACATACACACATATGTACACACAGCTATACACACACACATATGTACACACAGCTATACATACACACATATGTACACACAGCTATACATACACACACATATGTACACACAGCTATACATACACACATATGTACACACAGCTATACATACACACATATGTACACACAGCTATACATACACACACATATGTACACACAGCTATACATACACACATATGTACACACAGCTATACACACACACATATGTACACACAGCTATACACACACATATGTACACACAGCTATACATACACACACATATGTACACACAGCTATACATACACACATATGTACACACAGCTATACATACACACACATATGTACACACAGCTATACACACACACACACATATGTACACACAGCTATACATACACACACATATGTACAGACAGCTATACATACACACATATGTACACACAGCTATACACACACACATATGTACACACAGCTATACATACACACATATGTACAAACAGCTATACATATACACACATATGTACACACAGCTATACATACACACATATGTACACACAGCTATACACACACACATATGTACACACAGCTATACATACACATATGTACACACAGCTATACATACACACATATGTACACACAGCTATACATACACACATATGTACACACAGCTATACATACACACATATGTACACACAGCTATACATACACACACATATGTACACACAGCTATACATACACACATATGTACACACAGCTATACATACACACACATATGTACACACAGCTATACATACACACATATGTACACACAGCTATACATACACACATATATGTACACACAGCTATACACACACACATATGTACACACAGCTATACATACACACATATGTACACACAGCTATACACAGACACATATGTTCACACAGCTATACACACACACATATGTACACACAGCTATACATACACACATATGTACACACAGCTATACATACACACACATATGTACACACAGCTATACATACACACATATGTACACACAGCTATACATACACACATATGTACACACAGCTATACACACACACATATGTACACACAGCTATACATACACACATATGTACACACAGCTATACATACACACATATGTACACACAGCTATACATACACACATATGTACACACAGCTATACATACACACATATGTACACACAGCTATACACACACACATATGTACACACAGCTATGCACACACACATATGTACACACAGCTATACATACACACATATGTACACACAGCTATACATACACACATATGTACACACAGCTATACATACACACATATGTACACACAGCTATACATACACACACATGTACACACAGCTATACACACACACATATGTACACACAGCTATACATACACACATATGTACACACAGCTATACATACACACACATATGTACACACAGCTATACATACACACATATGTACACACAGCTATACATACACACATATGTACACACAGCTATACATACACACACATATGTACACACAGCTATACATACACACACATATGTACACACAGCTATACATACACACACATATGTACACACAGCTATACATACACACTTATGTACACACAGCTATACATACACACACATATGTACACACAGCTATACATACACACACATATGTACACACAGCTATACATACACACACATGTACACACAGCTATACATACACACACATGTACACACAGCTATACATACACACACATATGTACACACAGCTATACATACACACATATGTACACACAGCTATACATACACACACATATGTACACACAGCTATACATACACACATATGTACACACAGCTATACATACACACATATGTACACACAGCTATACATACACACACATATGTACACACAGCTATACATACACACATATGTACACACAGCTATACATACACACATATGTACACACAGCTATACATACACACATATGTACACACAGCTATACACACACATATGTACACACAGCTATACACACACATATGTACACACAGCTATACATACACACATATGTACACACAGCTATACACACACACATATGTACACACAGCTATACACACACATATGTACACACAGCTATACATACACACATATGTACACACAGCTATACATACACACACATATGTACACATAGCTATACATACACACAGATGTAAACACAGCTATATACACACACACATATGTACACACAGCTATACATACACACACATATGTACATACAGCTATACATACACACATATGTACACAGCTATACATACACACACATATGTACACACAGCTATACATACACACATATGTACACACAGCTATACACACACACATATGTACACACAGCTATACATACACACATATGTACACACAGCTATATACACACACACACACACACACACACACATGTACACACAGCTATACATACACACACATATGTACACACAGCTATACATACACACACATATGTACACACAGCTATACATACACACACATATGTACACACAGCTATACACACACATATGTACACACAGCTATACATACACACATGTACACACAGCTATACACACAAACATATGTACACACAGCTATACATACACACATATGTACACACAGCTATACATACACACATGTACACACAGCTATACACACAAACATATGTACACACAGCTATACACACACACATATGTACACACAGCTATACATACACACATATGTACACACAGCTATACATACACACACATATGTACACACAGCTATACACATACACATATGTACACACAGCTATACATACACACATATGTACACACAGCTATACACACACACATATGTACACACAGCTATACATACACACATATGTACACACAGCTATACATACACACACATATGTACACACAGCTATACACATACACATATGTACACACAGCTATACACACACACATATGTACACACAGCTATAGATACACACATATGTACACACAGCTATACATACACACATATGTACACACAGCTATACACACACACATATGTACACACAGCTATACATACACACACATATGTACACACAGCTATACATACACACACATATGTACACACAGCTATACACACACACATATGTACACAGCTATACACACATATGTACACACAGCTATACATACACACATATGTACACACAGCTATATACACACACATGTACACACAGCTATATACACACACACATATGTACACACAGCTATACATACACACACATATGTACACACAGCTATACATACACACACATATGTACACACAGCTATACATACACACACACACATATGTACACACAGCTATACATACACACACATATGTACACACAGCTATACACACACACATATGTACACACAGCTATACACACACACATATGTACACACAGCTACACATACACACACATATGTACACACAGCTATACATACACACACATGTACACACAGCTATACACACACACATATGTACACACAGCTATACATACACACATATGTACACACAGCTATACATACACACACATATGTACACACAGCTATACACACACACACATATGTACACACAGCTATACACACACACATATGTACACACAGCTATACATACACACATATGTACACACAGCTATACACACACACATATGTACACACAGCTATACATACACACATATGTACACACAGCTATACATACACACACATATGTACACACAGCTATACATACACACATATGTACACACAGCTATACACACACACACACATATGTACACACAGCTATACATACACACATATGTACACACAGCTATACATACACACACATATGTACACACAGCTATACATACACACATATGTACACACAGCTATACACACACACATATGTACACACAGCTATACATACACACATATGTACACACAGCTATACATACACACATATGTACACACAGCTATACATACACACATATGTACACACAGCTATACACACACACATATGTACACACAGCTATACACACACATATGTACACACAGCTATACATACACACACATATGTAAACACAGCTATACATACACACACATATGTACACACAGCTATACACACACACACACATATGTACACACAGCTATACATACACACACATATGTACAGACAGCTATACATACACACATATGTGCACACAGCTATACACACACACATATGTACACACAGCTATACATACACACATATGTACACACAGCTATACATACACACACATATGTACACACAGCTATACATACACACATATGTACACACAGCTATACACACACACATATGTACACACAGCTATACATACACACATATGTACACACAGCTATACATACACACACATATGTACACACAGCTATACATACACACATATGTACACACAGCTATACACACACACATATGTACACACAGCTATACATACACACATATGTACACACAGCTCTACATACACACATATGTACACATAGCTATACATACACACATATGTACACACAGCTATACACACACACATATGTACACACAACTATACATACACACATATGTACACACAGCTATACATACACACACATATGTACACACAGCTATACATACACACATATGTACACTCAGCTATACACACACACATATGTACACACAGCTATACATACACACATATGTACACACAGCTATACATACACACACATATGTACACACAGCTATACATACACACATATGTACACACAGCTATACACACACACATATGTACACACAGCTATACATACACACACATATGTACACACAGCTATACATACACACATATATGTACACACAGCTATACATACACACAGATGTAAACACAGCTATATACACACACACATATGTACACACAGCTATACATACACACATATGTACACACAGCTATACATACACACACATATGTACACACAGCTATACATACACACATATGTACACACAGCTATACACACACACATATGTACACACAGCTATACATACACACACATATGTACACACAGCTATACATACACACATATATGTACACACAGCTATACATACACACACATATTTAGACATGTCTATATATGCTTATGTATGTTAAAGCCCTTTGCAGCTTTTTTTTTTTTTCTCAAACACCTTAAACCATATATTTTTGAGCCCTTATAACTATTATTTTATTTTTGAAAGAATTTGTATCAGTGTTTATATGAGCTTAACTGTACATTTTCATGTATTTATGTTGTGTTTTATGCAACTTTTTTCCTCCCCTATCCTGTACGCGAGCTCTGAAGTTGCACTAACCCGAACAAAAAGTGAACGCATTTACTTTCAACAAGTACTATGCACGTTATTTTCGTTGTGCGCAGAAGACAGAGAAAAACCCAATATTGCTTGCGTGCAACAGTTAGCGCACCAATCGTAATCTAGCCCACAATTGGGAATTGATGGGTGACAGGTCCCTGGCTGCATTATAGAAATATAGGCAACACTGCACACACTTCTCCGTTGTACCCAATAACACACATTGTTACCTTCAGTAGACTAAAATAAGCACTATTGGGTGAGTGCAAAAGAGAAAAATGTGACCTTACAACATAAACAGTTTCTTTTCTTCCTATACGTGACCTAAACATGTAAGACACTAATACACTGTTCCTGAGCGTCAGCCCAGGTGGTTATTACAGTTCTTTGGCGCTGACACAATCTGCTTTATCCCACTTCCACAGCACATAATAAATCCTTGTAACAGTGCTGGAGTCATGATAAAAAAGACATCCATTTAACACGCTCCCTGCTTGAGAGTCAGCACATGACGGCTGGGGATTTGCTGGTGTTATTGATTAGCTTGTATTTTAATTGCTGTTTTCACCTCTCAGCTTTTACTTTGTCATCAGTATTCACAAGCCCACTGATCCCTGTAATCTATGTACAATAAGTGCCGGGAGGGGTAGGTGCTGATGCTGTCAAACCTCTTCTGCGTACACAGAAATCCACAGGCACATGTTATTATATATATTGTACACCCACACAGTCACACACAGGCACCCCACACACACACAGTCACACACAGGCACCCCCCACTCACACAGTCACACGCAGGAACCCCACACCTTCACATGCCAGCACCCCACACACACACAGTCACACGCAGGAACCCCACACCTTCACATGCCAGCACCCCACACACACACAGTCACACGCAGGAACCCCACACGTCACACACACCAGCACCCCAAACCGTCACATGCAGGCACCCCCCACACACACAGTCACACACAGGCACCCCACACACACAGTCACACGCAGGAACCCCACACCGT
Source organism: Bombina bombina (assembly GCF_027579735.1). NCBI lineage: Eukaryota > Metazoa > Chordata > Amphibia > Anura > Bombinatoridae > Bombina > Bombina bombina. The sequence continues at coordinate 37,543,222 of NC_069502.1, forward strand.
CACATGCTAGCACCCCAAACCGTCACATGCAGGCACCCCACACACACACAGTCACACGCAGGAACCCCACACCGTCACATGCCAGCACCCCAAACCGTCACATGCAGGCACCCCACACACACACAGTCACACACAGGCACCCCACACACACAGTCACACACAGGCACCCCCCACTCAGTCACACGCAGGAACCCCACACCGTCACATGCCAGCACCCCACACCATCACATGCAGGCACCCCAGAATCACACAGTCACCCCACACTCCGTCACACGCAGGCACTACTACACCATCACATGCATGCACCGCCATACGCAGGCACCGTCACGCGCAAGCAACCCACACCATCACACTCAGACACACCACACCGTCACATGCAGGCACCCCACACCATCACATGCAGGCACCCCACACCGTCATATGCAGGCACCCCACACTGTCACATGCAGGCACCCCACACCATCATATGCAGGCACCCCACACCGTCATATGCAGACACCCCACAACCACATAGTCACATGCAGGAACCCCACACCGTCACATGCAGGCACCCCACACCGTCACATGCAGGCACCCCACAACCACACAGTCACACGCAGGCACCCCACACCGTCACACACAGGCACCCCACACCGTCACACGCAGGCACCCCACATCATCACATGCAGGCACCCTACACGTCACATTCATACGCAGGCACACCCACACCGTCACATGCAGGCACTGTCACACCGTCACACGCAGGCATCCCACACCATCACATGCAGGCACCCCACACCATCATATGCAGGCACCCCACAACCACACAGTCACATGCAAGCACCCCACACCATCATATGCAGGCACCCCACACCGTCACATGTAGGCACCCTACACGTCACATTCATACGAAGGCACACCCACACCGTCACATGCAGGCACCGCCACACCGTCACACGCAAGCACCGTCACACGCAGGCATCCCACACCATCACATGCAGGCACCCCACACCATCATATGCAGGCACCCCACAACCACACAGTCACATGCAAGCACCCCACACCATCATATGCAGGCACCCCACAACCACTCAGTCACATGCAAGCACCCCACACCATCATATGCAGGCACCCCACACCGTCATATGCAGGCACCCCACAACCACACAGTCACATGCAGGCACCCCACAGTGACATGCAGGCACCCCACACCGTCACATGCAGGCACCCTACAACCACACAGTCACATGCAGGCACCCCACACCGTCACATGCAGGCACCCACACCGTCACATGCAGGCACCCCCACCGTCACATGCAGATACCCCACACCATCACATGCAGGCCCACACAACCACACCGTCACATGCAGTAACCCCACACCGTCACATGCAGGCCCCCCATAACCACACAGTCACACGCAGGCACCCCACACCATCACATGCAGGCACTTCACACCATCACATGCAGGCACCCCACACCGTTACGCGCAGGCACCGTCACATGCAGACATCCCACACCATCACACCCAGGTACCCCACACCATCACATGCAGGCACCCCACACCATCACATGCAGGCACGCCACAACCACACATTCATACGCAGGCACACCCACACTGTCACACGCAGGCACTGCCACACCATCACACGCAGGCACCGTCACACGCAGGCACCCCACACCATCACATGCAGGCACCGCACAACCACACAGTCACATGCAGACACTCCAGACCATCATACGCAGGCACCCCTAAACCATCACACGCAGGCACCCCCACACTGTCACACACAGGCACCCCCCACTCACACCGTCACATGCAGGCACAACACACTTACACAGTCAATCGCAGGCACCACACATAATCACACTCAGGCACTCCACACTCACACTGTCACACGCAGGCACCACACACAATCACACTCAGGCACTCCACACTCACACTGTCACATGGAGGCACAACACACTTACACAGCCAATCGCAGGCACCACACATAATCACACTCAGGCACTCCACACTCACACTGTCACACGCAGGCACCCCACACATTTCACAACTTTCTAATTTACTGCAATTATCAATTTTTCTTTGTCCTCTCAGTATCTTTTATTTAGAAACAGAGACATAAGCTTAAGAGCCGGCTTATTTCTGGAGCAGCGGTTTTGCAAGAATGTTATCCATTTGTTATCCATTTGAAAGAGCACTAGAGGGCAGCACTATTGCCTGCCATGTAATGCTCCAGATGTCTACCTAAGTATCTCTTCAACAAAGAATACCACGGAAAGGAAGCACATTTAATAATAGAAGTAAATTGGAAACTTTTTTTTTAATAAAATGATATGTTCTATCTGAATCACAAATATTCCTTTACACATTTTACCTGTGAAAATTGTTTTAAAATATCAAAATCAGAAAACTAATATTAACCCCTTAACGACCAACGTTGTGCCCTGTACGTCGCTGCAGTCCTGGGCTTCTCTCTGCCGCGATCTTGCTCAAAAGAGCAAGATTGCGCTATTTCTGCATGTCCCACTAGTGGGGCACCGCAGATATAGATATGCAGAGTTGTCGAGAGTGGCCCTCTCTGCATAGGCCAGCGGTGGTTGCCGATCCTTGGTCGGTGGGAGCAATTGCAGGGAGGCGGCCCATCGCTTGCGAACTTCCGTCCAGCTGTGAGGAAACACTCGCCGGTGTGCGCGGGGGCGTGTGCGCAATCTGTACATATGTGCAAAATAGAAGTGGTGGGGGAAGATGCTGGGAGAGAGGAAATAATGTTAGGAAAATAATCTGGGAGGGGGGGCAGCTACACTACAGAAAAAATTATATAGATATAAAAAATAGGCAAATTTTATTGAAAAGCAGGTACTGTCAGACAGCTGCCAGTACCCAAAATGGCAGGAAATAGTGAGAGGGGGAGGTTTAGAGAGCTCTTTGGGGGGGGGGTCAGGGAGGTTGGGGGCTAAGGGGGGATCCTACACAGCAGAATGTATTTTTTTATTTATTTTTTTAATAAAATAAATAAATAGAAAAAGCCTTTTATTTAAAGGGACATGGAACCCAAAATGTTACTTTCATGATTCAGATAGAGAATACAATTTTAAACAACTTTCTAATTTACTTCTATTATCTAATTTGTTTCATTCTCTTGGTATAATTTGTTCAAGGAGCAGCAATGCACTACTGGTTTCTAACTGAAGACATGGGTGAGCCAATGACAATCGGTATATATATATATGCAGTGACCAATCAGTAGCTAGAACCTAGTTTCTTTGCTGCTCCTGAGCTTGCCAAGATAAATCTTTAAGCAAAGGATAACAAGAGCAGGAAGCAAATTAAATAATATAAGTAAATTAGAAAGTTGTTTAAAAAAGTATTCTCTATCTGAATCGTGAAAGAAAAATGTTGGGTTTCATGTCCCTTTAAGATGACGGGGACAATTGTGGGGTGGGGGAGGGAAGAGAGCTGTTTGGGAGGGATCAGGGGGTAGGATGTGTCAGGTGGGAGGCTGATCTCTACACTAAAGCTAAAATGAACCCTGCAAGCTCCCTAATTAACCCCTTCACTGCTGAGCATAATACACGTGTGGTGCGCAGTGGCATTTAGCAGCCTTCTAATTACCAAAAAGCAACCCAAAGCCATATAAGTCTGCTATTTAAGAACAAAGGGGATCCCAGAGAAGCATTTACAACCATTTGTGCCATAATTGCACAAGCTGTTTGTAAATAATTTCAGTGAGAAACCTAAAGTTTGTGAAAAAGTTTGTTAAAAAATTAACATTTCTTTTTATTTGATCGCATTTGGCGGTGAAATGGTGGCATGAAATATACCAAAATGGACCTAGATCAATACTTTGGGTTGTCTACTAAAAAAAAAAAAAATACATACATGTGAAGGGTTATTCAGGGATTCCTGACAGATATCAGTGTTCCAATGTAAAGGGACACTGAACCCAAATTTTTTCTTTCATGATTCAGATAGAGCATGCAATTTTAAGCAACTTTCTCATTTACTCCCGTTATGGTATAACCCTGTTATCGAGGGTTAATACCAGATGAAAGATGCCTTGAATACGGGAACAGCAACACACAAATCCAGTTAATTTCCCCACAAACACGAGACCAAGCTCCGTCTTGAGGGTAAAACAGAATCTACTTTATTGAGGGCTATATGCCCGGTATTTATGCAGGTCTCCCACCTGGTTGACACTCTCTTTCAGCTCTCAGAGCTCTGTGTTTTCTTTAAAATCAGGTCCTTTTGCTCAGATACTTGATTATAGTTCTTCTCCTGCTTACTTCTGGTTTAAAAACAACTCCAACTGTCTTAGACAAAACAGTTACTCAAAACTGAAGTTAACCCCTCCAACAACAGTTACTCAAAACTGAAGTTAACCCCTCCAGTACTGTTGCATTTGCACCCTGTACCTATAATGAGCACAGCGTGACTTAACATAATGCCTGAATCCATAATCCGAAGGGAGGTTGACAGAGGGGTCTGTCACAACTCCTATTATCAATTTTTCTTCGTTCTCTTGCTATCTTTATTTGAAAAAGAAGGCATCTAAGCGCTTTTTTTTTTGGTTCAGTACTCTGGACAGCACTTTTTATTGGTGGATGAATTTATCCACCAATCAGCAAGAACAACCTAGGTTGTTCACCAAAAAGGGCCGGCATCTAAACTTACATTCTTGCATTTCAAATAAAGATACCAAGAGAATTAAGAAAATTTGATAATAGTAAATTAGAAAGTTGCTTAAAATGTCATGCGCTATCTGAATCACGAAAGAAAATTTTTGGGTTCAGTGTCCCTTAACTATCGCTAATTTTGAAAAAAAAACTGGTTTGGAAATAGCAAAGTTCTACTTGTATTTATTGCAACTTGCAAAAAAAGCAAAGAACATGCAAACATTGGGTATTTCTAAACTCAGGACAAAATTTAGAAACTATTCAGTATGGGTGTTTTATGGTGGTTGTAGATGTGTAAGTATCAAGTGAGAACAAACACCACCGCTGTTAAATAAAACTGTATCTTTATTTCCAAAAATTTAAATTGTACAGAACAGCAGTACCCAAAAATGGTAGTTAGAGCGAGTAGAGCAAAAATGGGCTTACGCGTTTCAGCATATAGCCGTAGTCATAGCCTGTTGCTTTGCTGGACACCCTCTGTTTAAAAAGCACTGCCTGTAAGGTAATTGGGTATCAAAAACTCCTCCTCTAACTAATTAGCACCTGCCTAGCATAAGTACTGTCAACGGGAGTTTAGCAAAATGTGTATGCATCAGAACCAGTGTCTGCCTATGGCAAAAACATCTTATTGCCAATTTCACCGTAACATAAATACCGACTGTAATGCAATAAAGAAGACTAGGTTTGTACTGCATAGGGTTAAGAGACTGGGAATACAGTATAACAAGAGAAAGCAACATCCTACTTATGGTTTCAAAAAGAGCCACAAAATTTAGTACTTAAAGAATGACCTTATTCAAAAAGCACTATTTACACAAGTATTCATTATTTGAGAAATAGGGGGCTGAAAATGCAAAAGTGTGCTTAAAGGGACACTGTACCCAAATTTTTTCTTTCATGATTCAGATAGAGCATGCAATTTTAAGCATCTTTCTAATTTACTCCTATTGTCACATTTTCTTTATTCTCTTGGTATCTATATTTGAAAAGCAAGAATTTAAGTTTAGATGCCGGCCCATTTTTGGTGAACAACCTGGGTTGTCCTTGCTGATTGGACAGCACCAATAAACAAGTGCTGTCCATGGTTCTGAACCACAAATTGTCTGGCTCCTTAGCTTAGATGTCTTCTTTTTCAAATAAAGAAAGCAAGAGAACAAAGAAAAATTGATAATAGGAGTAAATTAGAAAGTTGCTTAAAATGGCTTGCTCTATATGAATCACAAAAGAAAAAAATTGGGTTCAGTGTCCCTTTAAAGCACACATATTTGTATAGTTAGTTAAATGCGAGAACAAGAGGTCATGAGGGATTAATCCTATGTGATTATAGTTATCTACATGTGTCTTAAGGACAGCAAATACCCCAAGTGGGGAGAGAACTAATTTGTACACAAGCTTTGTTCTTTTAAGTGTCATAAATCCTTATTCAGTGGGAGTGACAAAGAAAGTCAGTGCTGGAGGGGGTAATTACTCCCAGTAATTAATCAAATCATATCTGGAGTTCAAGCCTTCCGAATGTCTCGTCCTAAGTCTAAACATCCAGAAGGCCTCCCTCTTAGCCAGCAATTTCTCAATGTCACCCCCTCTTTTGGGTAATTTGATTTTCTATGGCACACCATCGCAATGTATGAATTGCTCCTCTGTGTTTATTTTTAAAATGCCATACTAAAGGGGTATTAGATTTTCCTCTGGAGATAGTTGATAAATGTTCCCTGATTCTAGATTTTATATCTCTAGAGGTGAGACCTATGTACTGCACCCCACATTCGTGGCAATACAGTAGATAGATGACCTCTGTAGACATGCAATTTAGACATTACTTAATCCTGAAAGATTCACCTGTTACATGTGAGGTGAACATCCTAGTTTTTGTAAGATGTTCACAAGGTTTACATTTATTGTGACCGCAAGGGTACATGCCCATGCTAGTCAGCCAAGACGAAGGTCTCACAGATTCTTGAGAAGTGTAGGGGATAATTGTGACCCCAAAGTCCGACATTTCTTGGAGCTACATCTAACCCCTGTCTTGACAAGATCAATACGTTTGTCATCAGCTTCTAGAATGTGAAAATGTTTCTTTACTATTTTGACAATGTCCGGAAACTGTGCACTGTAATTAGTAGTGAAGTTAACCCCTTTGTATGGTTCATTTACACTTTCTTTCTCCTTTAGGAGAGAAGATCTGTGTATTGCATCCACCTTTTTTCTAGTCGTTTTAATGACTTTATTAGGGTAGCCTCTTTCTTTTAATCTGTTTTCCAGGTCTATTGCTTCACGTGAGAAATCACTCCCAAGGGTGCAGTTTCTTTTCAGGCGGATAAACTCTCTTTTGGTAACTGCTCCAACTGTGTGCTTGGGGTGACAACTCCTCCCGTGAAGCAAAGAGTTACCAGATATCGGCTTTCTGTAGATCTTAGTAATCACTGATTCACCACTGATACCTTTAAGGGTCACATCCAGATAATTAATTTCATCGTGTTTAATCTCAAAAGTGAACCTCAAACCCACTTGATTTTGGTTGAGCGTCCTAACAAAGATATCCACATCTTCCACCTTCCCCCTCCATATGAAGAGGAGGTCATCGATATACCTTCCATACATCAAGTTAGTTTTCCATTTTTTCATCATATTTTATCTTTTTTTTTTATAGTAAGTTATAAGATATGATGAAAATAATAGTATCTTTAGAAAGTGCATTTAATGGCAAGATAAACAGTATATAATATGTGTGGGTACAGTAAATGAGTAAGAGGACAATTACAGCTAAACACAAACACCGCAGAAATTTAAAAATAGCCCTGGTCCTTAAGGGAAGGAAATTGAAAAATGGCCTGGTCCTTAAGTGGTTAACTTACACAGGTCATTTTGGGAAAATTCCCAGCAGTTTGTTATATAAAAATGCCAGCAATAGCTCCTTACCTTGCTTCTTCACAGACTCTCCCCAAATGACAGATTACCTGCCCTACCGCATCCATCCCACTCACAGGAAAACATCTCTCCTCCACCCTAGCAGGTGTGAGAACAGCTGAGTGACGTACTGGGTGTCCCCAGAGCAGAATATGATGCTCACACACTGCATGTGTATGTACAGGACTTAAAGGGACGTTGTAGCATAAAAACAAAATGGACTCTCCCCAAATGACAGATTACCTGCCCTACCGCATCCATCCCACTCACAGGAAAACATCTCTCCTCCACCCTAGCAGGTGTGAGAACAGCTGAGTGACGTACTGGGTGTCCCCAGAGCAGAATATGATGCTCACACGCTGCATGTGTATGTACAGGACTTAAAGGGACGTTGTAGCATAAGAAGAAAATGCTTGAATGTGTTACAATATTCTATTATTGCACAAATGTTCACTTATAACTAGGTGTTTGTTCCATCATTTAAAGGGACATTCCAGTCAAAATATAAATGCACATAGATTAATTACATCTTTGAATAGAAACATATTTGCAATATAAATGTATTGGCAAAACTGCTTCTAGTAAACGGTATCACTGTTTTAGTGCTAACATTATTCTCTGCACGTGCACGTGAAGCATAGCTAGATATTGTCACTGCACCCACATTTTAAATACTGCAGCTGCTCAGATCATCACTGGGGCTTGTATCATGTCATTAAATCATTACCAGATGGTACAAGCACCTTAGACTCTCTGAGCAAGTGTTGTGTATAAAATGCTGGTGCACGGTGCATACTTAAATACATATTTAAAACAGCTATAGCTTTTATTAGAAGCATTTTTGCTAATACATCTATATTACAATATTGCTTCTGTTCAAAACCGAAATGCACCCATGTAGTTTCCAATTTCGGCTGGAATATCCCTTTAATATTGCCTATTAGGTGCTGAGATGGACACAGCTGGAGAGGAATATACTTGCATCTGTCACTCATGCCTGGTGCACAAGATTACCTATGTATTTAATCGTTATGGTGGCGTTTATAAACACACAACTACCTGTGATATAGGTAGAGCATACAATTAGCACTACTGGGAGCTAGCTGAACACATAGGTGAGCCAATGACAAAAAGCATATATGTGCAGCCACCAATCAGCAGTTAGTTCCTAATAGTACATTACTGCCCTTGAGCCTAGATAGAGGCTTTACTGAACTAGAGAGTTTAAAGATTTTTCTTTCATTATGTAGATAGAACATACAATTTTAAACAACTTTCCAATTTACTTATATTATCTAATGTGCTTTGTTCTTTTGATATCCTTTGTTGAAAAGCATACATAGGCAGGCTACAAAGCAACAATGCACTACTGGGAGCCTGCTGCTGATTGGTGGCTGCACTTATATGTATCTTGCCATAGACTCACCTGCTGTGTTCAGATAGCTCGCAGTAGTACATTGCTGCACTTTCAACAAAGGATACCAAGAGAATGAAGCAAATTTCATAGTAGAAGCAAATTGGAAAGTTGCATTAAATTGTCTGCTCTCTCTGAATTTTTTTGGATGTTATGTTCCTTTACCTAGGTATGCTTTTCAACAAATGATACCAAAAGAAACTGTTCTAATAAGGTTAAATTGAGAAGTCTATATAAAACTGAATGTTCTATATGACCAATGACTTTAAAGTCCCTTTAACAGAAACTTAAACTGAATTCCCCATAAAATATTTCATTATATGAGTGTGTGTGTATATGTAAGAGTGTGCAAGAGTATATGAGTGTGTGCAAGAGTGTGTGTGTATATGAGTGTGTCTGTATATATGAGAGTGTGCAAGAGTGTGTGTATATGAGTGTGTTCAAGAGTGTGTGTATATGAGTGTGTTCAAGAGTGTGTGTATATGAGTGTGTTCAAGAGTGTGTGTATATGAGTGTGTGCAAGCGTGTGTGTGTATATGAGTGTGTCTGTATATATGAGAGTGTGCAAGAGTATATGAGTGTGTGCAAGAGTGTGTGTGTATATGAGTGTGTCTGTATATATGAGAGTGTGCAAGAGTGTGTGTATATATGAGTGTGTGCAAGAGTGTGTGTGTATATGAGTGTGTCTGTATATATGAGAGTGTGCAAGAGTATATGAGTGTGTGCAAGTGTGTGTGTATATGAGTGTGTCTGTATATATGAGAGTGTGCAAGAGTGTGTGTATATGAGTGTGTTCAAGAGTGTGTGTATATGAGTGTGTCTGTATATATGAGTGTGTGCAAGAGTGTGTGTGTATATGAGTGTGTCTGTATATATGAGAGTGTGCAAGAGTATATGAGTGTGTGCAAGTGTGTGTGTATATGAGTGTGTCTGTATATATGAGAGTGTGCAAGAGTGTGTGTATATGAGTGTGTTCAAGAGTGTGTGTATATGAGTGTGTTCAAGAGTGTGTGTATATGAGTGTGTTCAAGAGTGTGTGTATATGAGTGTGTTCAAGAGTGTGTGTATATGAGTGTGTTCAAGAGTGTGTGTATATGAGTGTGTTCAAGAGTGTGTGTATATGAGTGTGTTCAAGAGTGTGTGTATATGAGTGTGTTCAAGAGTGTGTGTATATGAGTGTGTTCAAGAGTGTGTGTATATGAGTGTGTTCAAGAGTGTGTGTATATGAGTGTGTGCAAGCGTGTGTGTGTATATGAGTGTGTCTGTATATATGAGAGTGTGCAAGAGTATATGAGTGTGTGCAAGAGTGTGTGTGTATATGAGTGTGTCTGTATATATGAGAGTGTGCAAGAGTATATGAGTGTGCAAGAGTGTGTGTGTATATGAGTGTGTGCAAGAGTGTGTGTGTATATGAGTGTGTCTGTATATATGAGAGTGTGCAAGAGTGTGTGTATATGAGTGTGTGTATATGAGTGTGTGCAAGAGTGTGTGTATATGAGTGTGTGCAAGAGTGTGTGTGTATATGAGTGTGTCTGTATATATGAGAGTGTGCAAGAGTATATGAGTGTGTGCAAGAGTGTGTGTGTATATGAGTGTGTCTGTATATATGAGTGTACAAGAGTGTGTGTATATGAGTGTGTGCAAGAGTGTGTGTATATGAGTGTGTGCAAGAGTGTGTGTGTATATGAGTGTGTCTGTATATATGAGAGTGTGCAAAAGTATATGAGTGTGTATATGAGTGTGTGCAAGAGTGTGTGTGTATATGAGTGTGTCTGTAGATGTGAGAGTGTGCAAGAGTATATGAGTGTGTGCAAGCGTGTGTGTATATGAGTGTGTGCAAGCGGTGTATATAAGTGTGTGCAAGAGTATGTGGCCTAGATTTAGAGTTTTGTCGGTAACGACCCGCGTAGCTAACGCTGGCTTTTTTCTGGCCGCACCTTTAAAATAACTCTGGTATTGAGAGTTCACAGAATGGCTGCGTTAGGCTCCAAAAAGGGAGCGTACAGGCATATTTAACGCCACTGCAACTCTCGATACCAGAGTTGCTTACGGACGCGGCCAGCTTCAAAAACGTGCTCGTGCACGATTCCCCCATAGAAAACAATGGGGCTGTTTGAGCTGAAAAAAAACCTAACATCTGCAAAAAAGCAGCGTTCAGCTCCTAACGCAGCCCCATTGTTTCCTATGGGGAAACACTTCCTACGTCTGCACTCTAACATGTACCCCGAGTCTAAACACCCCTAACCTTACACTTATTAACCCCTATTCTGCCGCCCCCGCTATCGCTGACCCCTGCATATTATTATTAACCCCTAATCTGCCGCTCCGTAAACCGCCGCTACTTACATTATCCCTATGTACCCCTAATCTGCTGCCCCTAACACCGCCGACCCCTATATTATATTTATTAACCCCTAATCTGCCCCCCACAACGTCGCCTCCACCTGCCTACACTTATTAACCCCTAATCTGACGAGCGGACTGCACCGCTATTATAATAAAGTTATTAACCCCTAATCCGCCTCACTAACCCTATAATAAATAGTATTAACCCCTAATCTGCCCTCCCTAACATCGCCGACACCTAACTTTAAACATTAACCCCTAATCTGCCGACTGGAGCTCACCGCTATTCTAATAAATGTATTAACCCCTAAAGCTAAGTCTAACCCTAACACTAACACCCCCCTAAATTAAATATAATTTAAATCTAACGAAATTAATTAACTCTTATTAAATAAACTATTCCTATTTAAAGCTAAATACTTACCTGTAAAATAAATCCTAATATAGCTACAATATAAATTATATTTATATTATAGCTATTTTAGGATTTATATTTATTTTACAGGTAACTTTGTATTTATTTTAACCAGGTATAATAGCTATTAAATAGTTAAGAACTATTTAACAGCTAAAATAGTTAAAATAATTACAAAATTACCTGTAAAATAAATCCTAACCTAAGTTACAATTAAACCTAACACTACACTATCAATAAATTAATTAAATAAACTACCTACAATTACCTACAATTAAACCTAACACCACTATCAATAAATTAATTAAATACAATACCTACAATTATATACAATGAAATAAACTAACTAAAGTACAAAAAATAAAAAAGAACTAAGCTACAAAAAATAAAAAAATATTTGCAAACATCAGAAAAATATTACAAAAATTTTAAAGTAATTACACTTACTCTAAGCCCCCTAATAAAATAACAAAGCCCCCCAAAATAAAAAAATGCCCTACCCTATTCTAAATTACTAAAGTTCAAAGCTCTTTTACCTTACCAGCCCTGAACAGGGCCCTTTGCGGGGCATGCCCCAACGAATTCAGCTCTTTTGCCTGTAAAAAAAACACATACAATACCCCCCCCCCAACATTACAACCCACCACCCACATACCCCTAATCTAACCCAAACCTCCCTTAAATAAACCTAGCACTAAGCCCCTGAAGATCTTCCTACCTTATCTTCACCATACCAGGTTCACCGATCGATCCAGAAGAGCTCCTCCGATGTCTTGATCCAAGCCCAAGCGGGGGGCTGAAGATGTCCATGATCCGTCTGAAGTCTTCATCCAAGCGGGAGCTGAAGAGGTCCATGATCCGGCTGAAGTCTTCTATCAACGGCATCTTCAATCTTCTTTCTTCCGGATCCATGTTCATCTTGCAGACCTCCGACGCGGAACATCCTGCCGGACGGACTACCGACGAATGAAGGCTCCTTTAAGGGACGTCATCCAAGATGGCGTCCCTCGAATTCCGATTGGCTGATAGGATTCTATCAGCCAATCGGAATTAAGGTAGGAAAATTCTGATTGGCTAATGGTATCAGCCAATCAGAATCAAGTTCAATCCGATTGGCCGATCCGATCAGCCAATCAGATTGAGCTCGCATTCTATTGGCTGATCGGAACAGCCAATAGAATGCGAGCTCAATCTGATTGGCTGATTGGATCAGCCAATCGGATTGAACTTGATTCTGATTGGCTGATTCTTGGAAGAAGATGGTTCCGCTCCGCTCCAGAAGAAAGAAGATTGAAGATGCGGCTTGATAGAAGACTTCATCCCGATGATGGACTTCCGACTTCAGCCCGATGATGGATTTCTTCAGCCGCCGCTTGGATCCAGACTTCAGCCCGAGGATGGACGTCACTCTTCAGCCCCCCGCTTGGGCTTGGATCAACACTTCCGAGGACCGATCGGTGAACCTGGTATGGTGAAGATAAGGTAGGAAGATCTTCAGGGGCTTAGTGTTAGGTTTATTTAAGGGGGGTTTGGGTTAGATTAGGGGTATGTGGGTGGTGGGTTGTAATGTTGGGGGGGGGTATTGTATGTGTTTTTTTAACAGGCAAAAGAGCTGAATTTCTTGGGGCATGCCCCGTAAAGGGCCCTGTTCAGGGCTGGTAAGGTAAAAGAGCTTTGAACTTTTTTAATTTAGAATAGGGTAGGGCATTTTTTTATTTTGGGGGGCTTTGTTATTTTATTAGGGGGCTTAGAGTAGGTGTAATTAGTTTAAAATTGTTGTAATATTTTTCTAATGTTTGTAAATATTTTTTTATTTTTTGTAACTTAGTTCTTTTTTATTTTTTGTACTTTAGTTAGTTTATTTCATTGTAGTTATTTGTAGATATTTTATTTAAATAATTTCTTGATAGTGTAGTGTTAGGTTTAATTGTAGATAATTGTAGGTATTTTATTTAATTAATTTATTGATAGTGTAGTGTTAGGTTTAATTGTAACTTAGGTTAGGATTTATTTTACAGGTAATTTTGTAATTATTTTAACTATTTTAGCTATTAAATAGTTCTTAACTATTTAATATCTATTGTACCTGGTTAAAATAAATACAAAGTTGCCTGTAAAATAAATATTAATCCTAAAATAGCTATAATATAATTATAATTTATGTTGTAGCTATATTAGGGTATATTTTACAGGTAAGTATTTAGCTTTAAATAGGAATAATTTATTTAATAAGAGTTAATTTATTTCATTAGAATAAAATTATATTTAATTTAGGGGGGTGTTAGTGTTAGGGTTAGACTTAGCTTTAGGGGTTAAAAAATTTATTAGAGTAGCGGTGAGCTCCGATCGGCAGATTAGGGGTTAATACTTGAAGTTAGGTGTCGCCGATGTTAGGGAGGGCAGATTAGGGGTTAATACTATTTATTATAGGGTTATTGAGGCGGGAGTGAGGCGGATTAGGGGTTAATAACTTTATTATAGTAGCGGTGAGATCCCCTCGGCAGATTAGGGGTTAATAAGTGTAGGCAGGTGGAGGCGACGTTGAGGGGGGCAGGTTAGGGGTTAATAAATATAATATAGGGGTCGGCGGTGTTAGGGGCAGCAGATTAGGGGTACATAAGTATAACGTAGGTGGCGGTCGGCAGATTAGGGGTTAAAAAAATTTAATCGAGTGGCGGCGATGTGGGGGGACCTCGGTTTAGGGGTACATAGTTTATGGGTGTTAGTGTACTTTAGAGTACAGTAGTTAGGAGCTTTATAAACCGGCGTTAGCCCAGAAAGCTCTTAACTACTGACTTTTTTCTGCGGCTGGAGTTTTGTCGTTAGATTTCTAACGCTCACTTCAGCCAAGACTCTAAATACCGGAGTTAGAAAGATCCCATTGAAAAGATAGGATACGCAATTGACGTAAGGGGATCTGCGGTATGGAAAAGTCGCGGCTGAAAAGTGAGCGTTAGACCCTTTCCTGACTGACTCCAAATACTGGCGGTAGCCTAAAACCAGCGTTAGGAGCCTCTAACGCTGGTTTTCACGGCTACCGCCAAACTCTAAATCTAGGCCTGTGTGTTTGTATGTGTATATGAGTATGTGCATGTGTATATAAGTGTGTGCAAGAGTATGTGTGTTTGTATGTGTATATGAGTATGCGCATGTGTATATAAGTGTGTGCAAGAGTATGTGCGTTTGTATGTGTATATGAGTATGTGCATATGTAACATAGAAACATAGAAACATAGATATTGACGGCAGATAAGAGCCATAGGCCCAGCAAGTCTGCCCGATGTATATGAGTGTGTGCAAGATTATGTGTGTTTGTATGTGTATATGAGTATGTGCATGTGTATATGTGTGTGCAAGAGTATGTGCGTTTGTATGTGTATATGAGTATGTGCATGTGTATATAAGTGTGTGCAAGAGTATGTGTGTTTGTATGTGTATATGAGTATGTGCATATGTATATGAGTGTGTGCAAGAGTATGTGTGTTTGTATGTGTATATGAGTATGTGCATGTGTATATAAGTGTGTGCAAGAGTATGTGTCTCTGTATGTGTATATGTGTATGTGTATATAAGTGTGTGCAAGAGTATGTGTGTTTGTATGTGTATATGAGTATGTGCATGTGTATATAAGTGTGTGCAAGAATATATGTGTTTGTATGTGTATATGAGTATGTGCATGTTTATGAGTGTGTGCAAGAGTATGTGTGTTTGTATGTGTATATGAGTATGTGCATGTTTATGAGTGTGTGCAAGAGTATGTGTGTCTGTATGTGTATGTGTATATAAGTGTGTGCAAGAGTATGTGTGTTTGTATGTGTATATGAGTATGTGCATGTTTATGAGTGTGTGCAAGAGTATGTGTGTTTGTATGTGTATATGAGTATGTGCATGTGTATGTGTATATAAGTGTGTGCAAGAGTATGTGCGTTTGTATGTGTATATGAGTATGTGCAAGAGTATGTGTGTTTGTATGTGTATATGAGTATGTGCATGTGTATGTGTATATAAGTGTGTGCAAGAATATATGTGTTTGTATGTGTATATGAGTATGTGCATGTTTATGAGTGTGTGCAAGAGTATGTGTGTTTGTATGTGTATATGAGTATGTGCATGTTTATGAGTGTGTGCAAGAGTATGTGTGTTTGTATGTGTATATGAGTATGTGCATGTGTATGTGTATATAAGTGTGTGCAAGAGTATGTGCGTTTGTATGTGTATATGAGTATGTGCAAGAGTATGTGTGTTTGTATGTGTATATGAGTATGTGCATGTGTATGTGTATATAAGTGTGTGCAAGAGTATGTGTGTTTGTATGTGTATATGAGTATGTGCATGTGTATAAAAGTGTGTGCAAGAGTATGTGTGTTTGTATGGGTATATGAGTATGTGCATGTGTATATGAGTGTGTGCAAGAGTATGTGTGTTTGTATGTGTATATGAGTATGTGCATGTGTATGTGTATATAAGTGTGTGCAAGAGTATGTGTGTTTGTATGTGTATATGAGTATGTGCATGTGTATATGAGTGTGTGCAAGAGTATGTGTGTTTGTATGTGTATATGAGTATGTGTATGTGTATATAAGTGTGTGCAAGAGTATGTGTGTTTGTATGTGTATATGAGTATGTGCATGTGTATATAAGTGTGTGCAAGAGTATGTGCGTTTGTATGTGTATATGTGTATGTGTATATAAGTGTGTGCAAGAGTATGTGTGTTTGTATGTGTATATGAGTATGTGCATGTGTATATGAGTGTGTGCAAGAGTATGTGTGTTTGTATGTGTATATGAGTATGTGCATGTGTATATAAGTGTGTGCAAGAGTATGTGCATTTGTATGTGTATATGAGTATGTGCATATGTATATGAGTGTGTGCAAGAGTATGTGTGTTTGTATGTGTATATGAGTATGTGCATGTGTATATAAGTGTGTGCAAGAGTATGTGTGTTTGTATGTGTATATGAGTATGTGTATGTGTATATAAGTGTGTGCAAGAGTATGTGTGTTTGTATGTGTATATGAGTATGTGCATGTGTATATAAGTGTGTGCAAGAGTATGCGTGTTTGTATGTGTATATGAGTATGTGCATGTGTATATGAGTGTGTGCAAGAGTATGTGTTTGTATGTGTATATGAGTATGAGTATGTGCATGTGTATATAAGTGTGTGCAAGAGTATGTGTGTTTGTATGTGTATATGAGTATGTGCATGTGTATATGAGTGTGTGCAAGAGTATGTGTGTTTGTATGTGTATATGAGTATGTGCATGTGTATGTGTATATAAGTGTGTGCAAGAGTATGTGTGTTTGTATGTGTATATGAGTATGTGCATGAGTATATGAGTGTGTGCAAGAGTATGTGTGTTTGTATGTGTATATGAGTATGTGCATGTGTATGTGTATATGAGTATGTACATGTGTATATGAGTGTGTGCAAGAGTATGTGTGTTTGTATGTGTATATGAGTATGTGCATGTGTATGTGTATATAAGTGTGTGCAAGAGTATGTGCGTTTGTATGTGTATATGAGTATGTGCAAGAGTATGTGTGTTTGTATGTGTATATGAGTATGTGCATGTGTATATAAGTGTGTGCAAACGTATGTGTGTTTGTATGTGTATATGAGTATGTGCATGTGTATATGAGTGTGTGCAAGAGTATGTGTGTTTGTATGTGTATATGAGTATGTGCATGTGTATATAAGTGTGTGCAAGAGTATGTGTGTTTATATGTGTATATGATTATGTGCATGTGTATATAAGTGTGTGCAAGAGTATGTGTGTTTGTATGTGTATATGAGTATGTACATGTGTATATAAGTGTGTGCAAGAGTATGTGTGTTTGTATGTGTATATGAGTATGTGCAAGAGTATGTGTGTTTGTATGTGTATATGAGTATGTGCATGTGCATATAAGTGTGTGCAAGAGTATGTGTGTTTGTATGTGTATATGAGTATGTGCATGTGCATATAAGTGTGTGCAAGAGTATGTGTGTTTGTATGTGTATATGAGTATGTGCATCTAATTAGCCAGTTACACCTTTACAAATTATACCTAAAAGTGTCCCCTAACGTCCCGCACCCTTACAGACCTGGGCCGATAAGATCTGGGCGGAACCCGCTGCAGGCTAGCGGAACATAGACTGGCTGATACACCTGCCATAGGGCAAATGGCCTCCACAGCGCATAGCGGCGCTCATAGACGGAGAAAGCAGCGTAGAAGAAACTTCACGGCAGGAGCACCTTGTGTTAGCACCTGCTCGAGGGACTGAACCTGCCG
Organism: Bombina bombina; assembly: GCF_027579735.1. NCBI lineage: Eukaryota > Metazoa > Chordata > Amphibia > Anura > Bombinatoridae > Bombina > Bombina bombina. Next base: position 37,561,238 of record NC_069502.1, read on the forward strand.
AGACACTCACAATAGGAGGAAGACCGCAAGCGGAGCTGCGCAATCAGTGACACGTGTCTCCAGGATACAGACCGGTAGCTTAGACAGCGCGGTAATGGACAGTGTGCAAGCGCTACCATAGACACTTAGCCCTATACTCACTAGCAGTCCCAGTGCCGGAGGGTCCCGCAACATCATTAGAGGTGATCTCCTTGACAGAAGCACCTCCACATAACCACAGGGGACACTTTTAAAACTTTGTGCTCTCCATACAAGAATCTAGCTGCGTCACTGCAGCAGTCAGAAGGGGGTAACAATTTAATAGAAGCCACGCCATATACAACGGGTAACAGCATTACCATGTGGACTGGTACTGCAGTGTTTAAGATCTTGGCGGGGGAAACCCCTAACTAACCAGTCATAAGCCCACAACACACACAGGCCCCCTGGGATAATTGCACATAGAGGCCAGTCTGCACCTGAGGGACAAGGGGCAATAGTCACACCTTGAGGCATGCTAAGCAGAGGTAGGACATCATGCATGCTGGAAACCGCATTGAAATCTTCACAGATCTCAGTCCGACCACCCTCCAAAAGATGAGAGACCTACATCACGAACACCCTACGAGAACAGAAGATTGCCTATAGATGGGGATTTCCAGTCAGTATAATCGCAACCAGAGGGAATACAACAGCTGTCTTCAAGTCTAAAGAAGATCTGCCCCACTTTTGTGAAGCTTTACAGATTGCTGTGCATCTGCCAGATTCTACAAGGCGTGCAAACATCGATCCCCAACCTCTCGGGAACAGACCACATCCATCATCAGAAGGGCCTGCTGACACAGTGGCCGAAAAACCCCTGCCGGGAGCAGGAACTACAAAGGATAGTATGGTCGCTGACCTACACAGTGACTGATTGATCATGGTCAAAACTTGAGGGGACTCTCACTAGTATTTTTCTTTGGCTACAGGTCATATGCTTTATATGTTTATCTCTTTTTCAAGTTGGGTTTGGGGAAGGGGATACTGCCCTCGTTGTATGTACTGCATTATTTACTGTTTATTGAATTAGTACCTTTGTTTTTACTCAGTATATAACATTTATTTGTGATTTCTCAATTAACCAGGTTATTACATATTACTGTTTGTATTTTCTGGTTCTCTACGCTTTCTAACCTAGCACATACCTCTCTCACAGCCGCACCCTACTCACTGCTAAACAACTAGGTACACTACTGCACCCCATTAGAGACAAGGGCCTGGCCCGTCTCTCCGGCATCTCCCTGACACACAGGGCGCTTAATTGGTGCGGACACACATAATCAGTATTTCATTTACAACATCAGTGCTCATTACTCCTGCACATCACTTTGCACAACACCGGAAACATGTCCCTGCGCCCCCTAAAATTGATAACAATGCCAAAGGGTTTAACAGCTCAGAAAAAACACAATTTATGCTTACCTGATAAATTTATTTCTCTTGTGGTGTATCCAGTCCACGGATCATCCATTACTTGTGGGATATTCTCATTCCCAACAGGAAGTTGCAAGAGGACACCCACAGCAGAGCTGTAATATAGCTCCTCCCCTAACTGTCATAGCCAGTCATTCAACCGAAAACAAGCCGAGAAAGGAGGAACCATAGGGTGCAGTGGTTACTGTAGTTTAAATTTAAAAATTACCTGCCTTAAAATGACAGGGCGGGCCGTGGACTGGATACACCACAAGAGAAATAAATTTATCAGGTAAGCATAAATTGTGTTTTCTCTTGTAAGGTGTATCCAGTCCACGGATCATCCATTACTTGTGGGATACCAATACCAAAGCTAAAGTACACGGATGAAGGGAGGGACAAGGCAGGAACTTAAATGGAAGGAACCACTGCCCGTAAAACCTGTCTCCCAAATATAGCCTCCGAAGAAGCAAAAGTATCAAATTTGTAAAATTTTGAAAAAATATGAAGCGAAGACCAAGTCGTCGCCTTGCAAATCTGATCAAAAGAAGCCTCATTTTTAAAGGCCCAAGTGGAAGCCACAGCTCTAGTGGAATGAGCTGTAATCCTTTCAGGAGGCTGCTGTCCAGCAGTCTCATAGGCTAAGCGGATTAAGCTTCTTAGTCAAAAAGAAAGAGAGGTTGCCGAAGCCTTTTGACCTCTCCTCTGTCCAGAGTAGACAACAAACAAAGCAGATGTTTGACGAAAATCTTTAGTAGCTTGTAAGTAAAACTTTAAAGCACGGACCACGTCCAGATTGTGTAACACAAGGATGGAACAACAATCTCTTGATTGATATTCTTGTTAGATACCACCTTAGGTAAGAACCCAGGTTTGGTACGCAGGACTACCTTATCCGTATGAAAAATCAGATAAGGAGAATCACATTGTAAGGCAGATAGCTCAGAGACTCTACGAGCCGAGGAAATAGCTACCAAAAAAAGAACTTTCCAAGATAAAAGCTTGATATCTATGGAATGAAAAGGTTCAAACGGAACTCCTTGAAGAACCTTAAGAACCAAGTTTAAGCTCCATGGTGGAGCAACAGGTTTAAACACAGGCTTGATTCTAACTAAAGCCTGACAAAATGCCTGAACATCTGCCAGACGCTTAACTAGCTGACAATCCTTTTTCCAAACCTTCTTGGAGAAAAGATAATATCTTAGCAATCCTGACCTTACTCCATGAGTAACCCTTGGATTCACACCAATAAAGATATCTACGCCATACCTTATGGTAAATTTTCCTGGTGACAGGCTTTCGTGCCTGTCTTAAGGTATCAATAACTGACTCGGAGAAGCCACGCTTTGATAAAATCAAGCGTTCAATCTCCAGGCAGTCAGCCTTAGAGAAATTAGATTTGGATGGTTGAAAGGACCCTGAAGTAGAAGGTCCTGTTTCAGAGGCAGAGACCATGGTGGAAAGGATGACATGTCCACTAGATCTGCATACCAGGTCCTGCGTGGCCACGCAGGTGCTATCAGAATCACCGATGCTCTCTCCGGCTTAATCTTGGCAATCAGTCGAGGGAGCAGAGGAAACGGTGGAAACACATAAGCCAGGTTGAAAGACCAGGGCGCTGCTAGAGCATCTATCAGTGTCGCCTTGGGATCCCTGGACCTGGATCCGTAACACGGAAGCTTGGCGTTCTGGCGAGACGCCATGAGATCCAGTTCTGGTTTGCCCCAACGATGAATCAGTTGTGCAAATACCTCCGGATGGAGTTCCCACTCTCCCGGATGAAAAGTCTGACGACTTAGAAAATCCGCCTCCCAGTGCTCTACACCTGGGATATGGATAGCTGATAGGTGGCAAGAGTGAATCTCTGCCCAGCTAATTATTTTTGAAACTTCTAACATCTCTAGGGAACTTCTCGTTCCCCCTTGATGGTTGATGTAAGCTACAGTCGTGATGTTGTCCGACTGAAATCTGATGTACCTCAGAGTTGCTAACTGAGGCCAAGCCTGAAGAGCCTTGAATATCGCTCTTAGTTCCAGAATATTTAATGGAAGGAGAGACTCCTCCTGAGAAAACGATCCCTGAGCCTTCAGGGAGTTCCAGACTGCACCCCAACCTAGGAGGCTGGCATCTGTCGTAACAATTGTCCAATCTGGCCTGCGAAAGGTCATACCTTTGGACAGATGGACCCGAGATAGCCACCAGAGAAGAGAATCCCTGGTCTCTTGGTCCAGATTCAGTTGAGGGGACAAATCTGTGTAATCCCCGTTCCACTGACTGAGCATGCATAGTTGCAGCGGTCTGAGATGTAAGCGTGCAAACGGCACTATGTCCATTGCCGCTACCATTAAGCCGATTACTTCCATACACTGAACCACCGAAGGGCGCGGAATGGAATGAAGAACCCGGCAGGAATTTAGAAGCTTTGATAACCTGGACTCCGTCAGGTGAATTTTCATTTCTACAGAATCTATCAGAGTCCCTAGAAAGGAAACTCTTGTGAGTGGGGATAGAGAACTCTTTTCCTTGTTCACTTTCCACCCATGCGACCACAGAAATGCCAGTACTACGTCCGTATGAGACTTGGCAATTTGGAAGTTTGACGCCTGTATCAGGATGTCGTCTAAATAAGGGGCTACTGCTATGCCCCGCGGCCTTAGGACCGCCATAAGCGACCCTAGAACCTTTGTAAAGATTCTTGGGGCTGTAGCTAATCCCAAGGGAAGAGCTACAACTGGTAATGCCTGTCTTGAAAGGCAAACCTGAGAAACTGATGATGATCTTTGTGTATCGGAATGTGAAGATAAGCATCCTTTAGATCCACTGTAGTCATATATTGACCCTCCTGGATCAGTGGTAGGATAGTACGAATAGTTTCCATCTTGAACGACGGAACTTTGAGGAATTTGTTTAAGATCTTTAGATCCAAAATTGGTCTGAAGGTTCCCTCTTTTTTGGGAACCACAAACAGAATTGAGTAAAAACCCTGTCCCTGTTCCTCCTTTGGAACTGGATGGATCACTCCGATAACTAGGAGGTCTTGTACACAGTGTAAGAATGTCTCTCTCTTTATCTGGTTTGCAGATAATTGTGAAAGGTGAAATCTCCCTTTTGGGGGGGGGAAGCTTTGAAGTCCAGAAGATATCCCTGGGATATAATTTCCAACGCCCAGGGATCCTGAACATCTCTTGCCCACGCCTGGGCAAAGAGTGAAAGTCTGCCCCCTACTAGATCCGTTCCCGAATAGGGGGCCGTTCCTTCATGCTGTCTTAGAGGCAGCAGCAGGCTTTTTTATCTGCTTACCTTTTTTCCAGGTCAGGTTTGGTCTCCAGACCGTCTTGGATTGAGCAAAAGTTCCCTCTTGTTTATTATTAGAGGAAGTTGATGCCGCACCTGCCTTGAAGTTTTGAAAGGCACGAAAATTAGACTGTTTGGCCCTAGATTTGGACCTGTCCTGAGGAAGGGCATGACCTTTTCCTCCAGTGATATCAGCAATAATCTCCTTCAACCAGGCCCGAATACGGTCTGCCCCTTGAAGGGAATGTTAAGTAGCTTAGATTTTGAAGTCACGTCAGCTGACCATGATCTAAGCCATAGCGCTCTGCGCGCCTGTATAGCAAAACCAGAATTCTTAGCCGTTAGTTTAGTCAAATGAACAATGGCATCAGAATAAAAGAATTGGCTAGCTTAAGTGCTCTAAGTTTGCCTAGTATGTCATCCAATGGAGTCGCTACCTGTTCCAGAGACTCAAACCAGTACGCCGCAGCAGCAGTGACAGGGGCAATGCATGCAAGGGGCTTAGGATAAAACCTTGTTGAATAAATATTTTCTTAAGGTAACCTCTAATTTTTTATCCATTGGATCTAAAAAAAAAAACACAACTGTCCTCGACAGGGATAGTAGTACGCTTTACTAGAGTAGAAACTGCTCCCTCCACCTTAGGGACTGTCTGCCATAAGTCCCGTGTGGTGGCGTCTATTGGAAACATTTTTCTAAAAATAGGAGGGGAAGAGAATGGCACACCTGGTCTATCCCATTCCTTATTAATAATTTCTGTAAACCTTTTAGGTATTTGGAAAAACATCAGTACACACCGGCACTGCAAAGTATTTATCCAGTCTACACAATTTCTCTGGCACTGCAATGGTATCACAGTCATTCAGAGCAGCTAAAACCTCCCTAAGCAACACGCAGAGGTGTTCAAGCTTAAATTTAAATGTAGAAATATTAGAATCAGGTATCTTTCCTGAGTCATTAACGTCACCCACTGAATGAAGGTCTCTTTCCTCAGCTTCTGCATATTGTGAGGCAGTATCAGACATGGTTCTTAAAGCGTCAGTATGCTCTGCATTTTGTCTCACCCCAGAGCTATCTCGCTTACCTCTAAGTTCAGGTAGTCTGGCTAATACCGCTGACAGTGTATTTTTCATGACTGCCGCCATGTTTTGTAAAGTAAACGCTATGGGCGCCCTAGATGTATTTGGCGCCATTTGAGCGTGAGTCCCTTAAGCGGGAGTCAAAGGGTCTGACACGTGGGGAAAGTTAGTCGCCATAACTTCCCCCTCGTCAGATTCCTCTGGTGATAAATTTTTTAAAGACAGAAAATGATCTTTATTGCATAAAATGAAATCAGTACATTTGGTACACATTCTAAGAGGGGGTTCCACCATGGCTTTTAAACATAATAAACAAGGAGTTTCTTCTATGTCAGACATGTTTATACAGAATAACAATGAGACTAGCAAGCTTGGAAAACACTTTAAATCAAGTTAACAAGCAAATATAAAAAACGGTACTGTGCCTTTAAGAGAAACAAATTTTGTCAGAATTTGAAAAACAGTGAAAAAATGCAGTAAATCAAACGAAATTTTTACAGTGTGTATAATAGGCTAACAGAGCATTGCACCCACTTGCAAATGGATGATTAACCCCTTAGTTCAAAAAACGGATAAAAAAAACCCGAAATAGACGTTTTTTAACAGTCACAACCAACTGCCACAGCAAGCTGTGGCCCTACCTTCCCCAATAAACGACTTTGGAAAGCCTTTGGGCCCTTCAGAGATGTCCTATAGCATTCAGAGGGCCTTTGAGGGAAGCTGGATGTCACAGTTTGTAATTTTAACTGCACCAACTGTAACTTTTATACTACAACAGTGGAAATTGTTTCTAGTCAAAATTTAAGCAGCCATGTGGAAAAAACTAGGCCCCAATAAAGTTTTATCACCAATGCATATATAAAATGATTAAACATGCCAGCAAACGTTTATATTGCAATATCATAAGGGTATTACCCGTGGGAGTAAGCATGATACCAGTCGTTATTAAATCACTGTATTCAGGCTTAACTTACATTAATCCGGTATCAGCAGCATTTTCTAGTGTTTTCCATCTCTAGAAAAAATTATAACTGCACATACCTGATAGCAGAATAAACTGCACGCCATTCTCTCGCTGAAGTTACCTCATCTGTGTAATCCCCTCAGACATATGTGAGAACAGCAATGGATCTTAGTTACAACCTGCTAAGATCATAGAAACCTCAGGCAGATTCTTCTTCTATTTACTGCCTGAGATAAAATAGCACAACTCCGGTACTATTTAAAAATAACAAACTTTTGATTGAAGAAAATAAACTAGCTATATTTAACCACTCTCTCCTACAACGTCCTTGCTTGTTGAGAGTTGCAAGAGAATGACTGGCTATGACAGTTAGGGGAGGAGCTATATTACAGCTCTGCTGTGGGTGTCCTCTTGCAACTTCCTGTTGGGAATGAGAATATCCCACAAGTAATGGATGATCCGTGGACTGGATACACCTTACAAGAGAAACGAACAATAGCCTTTAATCAGCTGTATAAAGAATCAGAAGACAGTCTCTATATACAAGAGACACACTTTAAAAAGGGGAGAGAACCCAAATTTATTAATAATCGGTATAAGACCACATTTCTAGCCTCGGGCGGTTCAAAGAGGGGCGGAGTGGGCATCTTTCTAAGAAATACTATCCATTTTCGCCCAACAAACGTTACCAGGGATCCTGACGGCTCATACTTAATAGTCACTGGACTACTGTTCAACACTTATGTAACACTAGTGAATGTATACCTGCCAAATCAGGGACAGCACACAACTTTTAAACAAGTAACCCAACTACTATTGGAACATTCAAAGGGCATCCTACTTTTGGGGGGGGACTTCAACCTGCCATTAGACCCGCCACACGACACCTCCCTAAGTAGAACCAGCACTCCACAAAAAGTCATAAAAGCCATACATTCCTACCTGCACCAACTTAAAGTACATGACATTTGGAGGTCAAAAAAACCCCTCCACATGGGATTACACATTCTATTCTCATCCACATCACATATACACCAGAATTGATTACCTTATTACAGATCAGATAGGGTTTTCAATGGTAGAGAACTCCACCATACTACCGACTACTTGGTCAGACCATGCCCCAGTCCAGTGCACAATTACATGGCCAAACACTCCCATAAGACCATTCCTGTGGAGACTAGACGACCACATATTAGACAACCCGCTGATAAAACTAGAGGTAGATGTTACAATAGGATATTACTTTAGCAAAAACAAAACTGACTGCATGTCGCCAACTACTATATGGTAACAAAGGAAAAGATGGCGCTATAGAACACTCTAATGCCGAGTACGGGAGGGCTCCCTCTAAACAGGCCCCAGAATTAGAAATTAAAAAACAAAGCAGGGGTACTGGTGCTAAAAGCTAGGGAGAAAGGATATAGCTATATAAATGGTCATACAACAAAAATACAAAATAGTGTATACAGGAAAATAACCTAAAAATAATAACCTATAATCTAAAGATTAGCTCAAAATAAGCAGATTACAGTAGATATAAGTTTAATAGTGCCATATACAATATATAAAATAATGCGATATCCTAACGACAATGTAGAAATGGAGTTCAATACATTACAATAAATTGGAATAAATGACAATGAGTAGAACGTAAGACTTGCTGATTAAGTGTTCACTCAGAATAAAACCAAACAAATAAAGCCTAAGAATTAGGCTTACAGCATATGACAAGGTGTATCTGGATAGATACATTTGCACAGGAGCCCAATAAATTAAGTTCTACAATAAAAAGTACACTGAACTATACATAAAATTCAATGATGAAACAAGACTTATAATATTTCTAAAACACAACATACAATGGCCATGGAAAAAATAAAATACAATACAGATAATATAAAATGTATAAGCGCGGGGGCGTGTCCAAGCAGCGGCACAGAGTGGTCGCACTATTCTAGAGCTCTGAAGGAAAATGCAATAAATTGTCGATTATTGTAATAAACCTACAGCAATTACCCACAATACGATTATTTTCGTATTACTTAACAGATTATACAATAGAACCAGAGGAAAACGCTGTATTAATGAGATCAGAGACGGAATTGGACGATAGAGGCCTGTAGTGGCGGCACATTTGCAGGCAACGTCTCCCCCCCCGGATCTCTGGGGGTATTTTGCTAGAACTGGCTATATATACTACACTTGCTGGTATTCTAGGCTCCTTATATCTATATTGACTTTCCGGACAATAGACAGGAAATATAATCAATATAATACAGCTATCAGCGGGCAATGATGTTGAACTCGCCTACCGCCATGTGGTCCGATAACTTTTCTAGGAGGATCGATTCCCATCTAACTAAAATTGAACTATTGCTGAAAAATATGATGGACAGGGCACCAACGGAACAAGACTTACAGCTTCTGATAAGCAGACTACCGCCTGCCAAATTGTCGGGGACAGTACCGCCACGCTTAACAGATCACAGTCCGGACCCAACCTCGCAGAGAGAGGAGAACGAATGGCTAGACACAATGGCGAATGAGAGAACAATTCAGCGGGCTATCGACAGTACATCATCTCTCACACTGGCAAAGATGGGTGTCAGACCTGAAATAGGGGCTCACTATCTCTATCAAGGCCCACTGGAAGGAAGGCATAACAGGGCCCCCCTTAGAACTGAGCATATGTTAAGCCTGGGAACCTCATCTGGCAAAAATGCTGATCTACCTGAAGTACAAAACGCCCCTGATGCAGGGGAATCACCTTCTATAACGCTGCTGTTTTCAGACCCTACAGGATCAGCGAGGCCGATGTTGCCGTCGTGGGGGCTTGAGGGGGACCCTCGGGCGGCAGAAGATTTCATTACACTAAGCAATCCGACTACCAGTAAGTCTGCGGATGTATCCCCAGAACTCACATTTTGGATTAAGGCCCTTAACACACGCCACAGTTTATCACAGACCTGGATCTGCTCAGAATCTCCACACCTCAAGACACCTACGGAACACCCCGCGTTGGAGAAGAGGCTCAAGCAACCCGGTACGGGTGTCTTCTTGGAGACATTGACCCACAAAATTATAAACCCGCACAGGGGGCGACCACCACGAGGGTTAGGCAGACGTACCCGTTACCCGGACATGACACCTTAAAGTGTATTGAGCTCGCTGGCCAAAAGGAACTTTGGTAACTGCTAAAATAGATATGAATAATGTTCCCATGTTTTGTGAGTGTCACAGTTGTATTGTGTGTGTTCGTGCATTTTCAGGTTATCCATAATGAGAGTTATGTTTATCAAAAGGCGCCAAAACCACCATTACTTATATTATAACTATATCACCATTAAGCCTACCAATGTTATAGTATTGATTGTGTTTGACTTTAGGGAATGTATATCTACCCTCTGTGATATATACTGTGCAGGTGCAAATTGAGGACTGCTTTCACCCATCTCCAAGCTGTTATTATAAGAAATCACGTGATCTACTCTTTAAACATTTACTGACACAGTGCCCTATATCAACCGGTGTCTCTTTTGGGGGTTGGTGGGGGGCCCCTGGGGAGAACACTGCCTTAATATAAAAAGTGAGGGGTATGAGATGTCAGGTTCACCGAGCCACCAGCTCATGATCTGGAATTACCACAACACTGCTGTCATGACCTGACGGTCCAGGGCCCGGGGCCGTTAGGTGAATAAAAGTAACATAAGTGCTTGTGACACACACACCATCAACATATAACTATAGAAAGATTCATATGGGGGCATATAGTATAATACCGCTACTTCATCCCTAAAGATATGATGAATAAGGAATATATAAGTGTACGTCTCCACAGAGCTTATAAGGTGGTTTTAATAGTTGCAAAGTTTATTATCTTGTTCTTGTTCTACAGTGTAATTTCCTAAAACACCAAATGTATGGATTTCAGGTTCCTTTCCAGCAATAAGAGCCTACCTAAGGATATTCTGATATTGTTCTTTTTTCTTGCAATGTCTAATGTTTTTTTAAAATACCAGTTCTGGCAATAGCATCTAACAATCTCTATGTTTAGGCTTAAGTCTACAATGTTTTACAGTTGGATGCAGCTTTCTCTTTTTGTGATGTATTATGTTTACTTTTCATCAAATCTTCTCCATCGTTCTATATTAATCCCCGGACTGTAATAAGACTTTCAAACTAGGTCCAAGAGTGGCCTAAGATATGGTTAAAGGGGTATATAAAGTGAGGACTCTTACCTAAGTTTGCACAACCTTTCTCAGATATGATGTGTATATCCTTATATTACTTATTTTATGTATGATGTATGTTCTTGTTTTCTTTTTATGTCCTCAATAAAAATATTAAAATATAAAAAAAAAAAAAAAATGTATAAGCACTTCACTGGACGTCCGTGATAAAAAACTATCCGTGAAAAATGTGGATAAAAATAATTATCAGATATAGTCTTGTTTAAGGTGATGAAACAGACAGCAGTCTGAGAAACGCGTTGCATTCTGTCCTTTTTACTATCAGAGTCATATGGTTGATATCTGACTTTTACTTGCCATTAAATTGTGGTCTTTTTTAACACTATTATGAGAGTCTGAGCTTGTTTATATCCACTGAGGACTTCACGGATACCGACACTGATGCTGAGACAGTGAGCTGGGACACTGCAAACTCCCAGTCCGCTTGACTTAGCACATTTGGGTGCTGCTTTACTTGTGAGTTTCCATTTAGCTTTTATTCATCTTTCCACCCATATCTACTGTATCACACTAGGAGGCGCCTTTGTTTTTTGTGATTGTATTCACAGAGAAAGTTTGTTTAAGGTACGTACAGCCAAAAATAAGAAAGAGGTGTACTGATCAGCTTTTAAATCACAATATAGTCGATGCGGCTGCTAGAGCCGAGTGATACCTGCTTATACTCTCTCTGCGTCTAGAGGAGTACCTTTGTGGTCCATGCTCGTGTTATAGAGGATGCAAACCAGTGATGGTGGCACTAAATTTCAGCTGCTCCAGCGGTTCTGTTTGCTTTCTTCGATCTTCGGTGAGCTAATGCTCTACAGGGACCTCCAGCATGTGTGTGTAGTTCACTTCCACGTTCTGCTGCGTCAGGCGGTTCTGTGGTCACATGTATCTTCACTCAGCTGTAGCCGGTGAAAGTGACGTCAGCCTCTTACGATCGGAACAGAAACTCCTTACTCTCGCAGCTAGTTTGGGGTCTCTCTGGTAACTATTCAAGTTCTTCAATAGTGCAACCCAGACTTATGGAGACCCAGTCTTTACACTCTGTATTAGAGTCTGCAGAAAAATGTGGATTAGCGAAGAATAGCGTTTCCAGCTCAGGTCAAGTATAGCGCATCCAGCTATAGTAATTCTGGATCAAGTTCCAAAACAGTGTCAAACACAGTCAAACACAATCAACGCATTTCACCCCTGCCTGGGGCTTTTTCAAGATGTGTTAGTAGTGTGGTTGTTCTCCTTATAAAAGTAAAGCTGCTTTCCAATTGGTTGGCCAAATCTAATGGTGATTCATGTAAATTGCCACACCTCTTTCATTTTTATTTAGGTGGTATATACTGTCTCAAGAGTTTTATATATAAAACCCCTTACAAAATTTGAACCAATTACAAAATAATATATACAAAGACATCAAACACTTGTGTACAAAGTGTAGTAATAAAATATAGAGCAAGGGTAACATACAAATAAAAATTTATTTCAGCATCCAAACAATACCGAGAAATATAAATAAATAGAGAGCAATTGAAAACTGCCATCATTAGAAATTATAAGCCAGCACTTATAAATGTGTTAAAAACCTATATAAATATGTTAAAAACCTCTGTATGTCAGGATAAGAGACTGATATAGTATCTTATATTATAGATCAATGTTCAACTTGAGGGAATCAGACGAAATGTACATATCTGCATCTTTTGTGTATTGAACTTATTATCCATCTATATATACCTATGGGGGAGCAAATCAATCGTACATAAAGGGAGTGACGTCTAACTCTGAATTCAATCCTAATGGATGTAATGTTTTCATCCTATAGATTAATTCCGCTTTTTTTTGAGGATCCTAGTCTCATATTTTCCTCCTCTCCACTCTTGTTTTACCTTTACTATCCCCCAAAATCTGAAATCTTAGTCTGTTGTTGTGAACTTCCCTAAAACGTTTATACAAATGGGTGTCTTTATTACCCTTGTCAATTAAACAAAGGTGCTCTCTTATCCTTTCTTTTAATGTTCTTGTCGTCTCGCCTAAGTACTGCAGGTTACAGCTACACTGAATCATATATACAACTCCCTTGTCTGTGCACCTAATAGTGTCTCTAATTGTCAATTTTTCACCTGTTGGGTGAGAGAAAAAATATTTTATTTTGGAGCTGTAGTGGCAAGATCTACAACAGTGGCAAGGGTACAAGCCCTCATTGCCAAGCAGATCTTTTTGTATAGGGTTGGATCTCTTCCCTTTAAATTCGCTTGGAGCTAGAATACTTTTTAAATTCTGAGATCTTCTATATGTAAATTTGGGTTTTTATAGACAGTTTATCCCCTATAATTGGGTCTTCCCTAACTATGTGCCAGTGTTTGTTTATTATTTTCTCTACTTTTTTGTACTCGCCATTAAAGAGACGACAAGAACATTAAGAGAAAGGATAAGATAGCACCATAGATTAATTGACAAGGGTAATAAAGACACCCATTTGTATAAACGTTTTAGGGAAGTTAAAAAAAAAAACAGACTAAGATTTCAGATTTTGGGGGATAGTAAAGGTAAAACAAGAGTGGAGAGGAGGAAAATATGAGACTAGGATCCTCAAAAAAAAGTGGAATTAATCTATAGGATGAAAACATTACATCCATTAGGATTGAATTCAGAGTTAGACGTCATTCCCTTTATGTACGATTGATTTGCTCCCCCATAGGTATGTATAGATGGATAATAAGTTCAATACACAAAAGATGCAGATATGTACAGTTCGTCTGATTCCCTCAAGTTGAACATTGATCTATAATATTAGATACTATATCAGTCTCTTATCCTGACATACAGAGGTTTTTAACATATTTATATAGGTTTTTAACACATTTATAAGTGCTGGCTTATAATTTCTAATGATGGCAGTTTTCAATTGCTCTCTATTTATTTATTTATATTTCTCGGTATTGTTTGGATGCTGAAATCAATTTCTATTTGTATGTTACCCAGGCTCTATATTTTATTACTACACTTTGTACACAAGTGTTTGATGTCTTTGTACAGGTAGCCCTCAGTTTACGCAGGGGTTAGGTTCCAGAAGGAATGGTTGTAAATCAAAACCGTTGTAAATTGAAACCCAGTTTATAATGTAAGTCAATGGGAAATGAGGGAGTTAGGTTCCAGGCCCCTCTCAAAATTGTCATAAGTAACACCTAATACATTATTTCTAAAGCTTTGAAATGAAAACTTTAAATGCTAAACAGCATTATAAACCTAATACAATAATCACACAACACAGAATTTATAATTAAACTAAGTTAAATGAACAAAAACGTTTGCTAAACAGCATTATAAACCTAATAAAATAATCACACAACACAGACTTCACTTGCATTTTTCTGCAAACAGTTCTTTCTATGCATTCCAATCTGGACTGATTTATAGACAGGAAGATTGAAATCTGCTCGATAGCTCAGGTCTGGTTAAAACTGATTAATTTCAGCTTGCTTGGCTTTGCTGCAACACAAGCGGACAGCTCCACCTACTGGCTATTTTAATCAATGCACTGCTTCTCAATGCTTTTCAATAGCAATCACATGACTGGAAAAAAGGTTGTTATTCTGAAACGGTGCAAATTGAACCGTTGTAAACCGAGGGCCACCTGTATATATTATTTTGTAATTGGTTCGAATTTTGTAAGGGATTCTATATATAAAACTCTTGAGACAGTATATACCACCTTAATAATAATGAAAGAGGTGTGGCAATTTACACCAATCACCATTAGATTTGGCCAACCAATTGAAAGCAGCTTTACTTTTATAAGGAGAACAACCACACTACTAACACATCTTGAAAAAGCCCCAGGCAGGGGTGAAATGCGTTGATTGTGTTTGACTGTGTTTGACACTGTTTTGGAACTTGATCAAGAATTACTATAGCTGGATGCGCTATGCTTGACATGAGCTGGAAACGCTATCCTTTGCTAATCCACATTTTTCTGCAGACTCTAATACAGAGTGTAAAGACTGGGTCTCCATTGAAGAACTTGAATAGCTACCAGAGAGACCCCAAACTAGTAGCGAGAATAAGGAGTTCCGATCGTAAGAGGCTGACGTCACTTTCACCGGCTACAGCTGAGTGAAGATACATGTGACCACAGAACCGCCTGACGCAGCAGAACGTGGAAGTGAACTACACACACATGCTGGAGGTCCCTGTAGAGCATTAGCTCACCGAAGATCGAAGAAAGCAAACAGAACCGCTGGAGCAGCTGAAATTTAGTGCCACCATCACTGGTTTGCCTCCTCTATAACACGAGCATGGACCACAAAGGTACTCCTCTAGACGCAGAGAGAGTATAAACAGGTATAACTCGGCTCTAGCAGCCGCATCGACTATATTGTGATTTAAAAGCTGATCAGTCTCTCCCAGACATACGTGCATATAATCAAGCCTTTTTGGCTCGCACAGTTATTGACTGGGTCCATTTAAAGAACTATGTAACAGATAATGATCTGGAAAAAAACATAACATATCCTTTAAACCCAATAGCACTTATACATACTGACGCTAACCAGATTCCGAACGAAATTAAGAAGTTAAAGTCCATATATAATCCTATCCTTGCTTGGAAAAAGATTTGTGCTTTATTGAAGGTGGAGCACCATGTTTCCCGGCATATTCCATTCATGGGTAATCCTCAGTTTGAAGCCGGAATACAGGTAGAAGTTTACAGGGAATGGAAAATATTAGGTCTTAGTAATATATATCAGATTCTTGATTTTGAAAGAAGATGTGTTAAATCATTTGAAACCCTTAGACTAGAATTCAATATACCACATAAGAATTTCTTTGCCTATCTCCAGGCAAGGCATTATGCTTTAAAACTTACTCATGATTATGGGTGGAATTGGTCTCTAGAGAGTGTTGGGAACTGGCTTGCTGTCGCTAAAATAGGACATATGTCAATTGCATTTGGATACTATATGCTGGTATCAGTAAAGGGAGCAAAAAATGTTGAAACAACTCAAAATAAGTGGAGTGCTCTGATTAAACAACCCCTGGACCCCCCACTACTCTATTTATCTATACAAGAGACTGCTCGTGTCACTCTCTCCTCCTCCTGGAGGGAATCCCACCTTAAATTGCTTTATATGACTTATTTTACTCCGGAAAAAGGATCTAGATGTGGGAATAATAGTTTCAATTCCTGCCCAAAATGTTCTTTTCCGATGGCAGACCTTCAGCACATGTTATGGGCTTGTCCAAAAATTAGAAACTTCTGGTCGAAGATCCAATTTTGGTTGAACAAAGTACTAGCTCCCTCCCGTATAGTTTTATCATTGAAAATAATAGTCTTCTTACTTCATAACTCTAGTAATGATGAAGGAAATAATAGGAAAATTATTAATATGACTCTACTAGCAGCCAGACAGCTTATTCTTAGAAAATGGAAACAGAGAACAACTCCTAGTATAACTGAAACTAAGAATTATTTGAAAAAACAATACATATTGGAACAAATTGATACAGACCCAGATAATGAGCAAGATATTAGAAAATTATTCTTGAAATGGTCATTGTTTATCAAAGACTTACCACCTAGTGAAGTTGAATTCCTGATTTACCCTTTCAGGAACTCAGAATTGGTTACGCTTGGCATGTGGTAACAATAATAAATTTTATTTAATTTTTCCCTTTTTTTTTTTTCTTCAAAGGATAGGGTAAGGGAGTAGAGGGGAACAAGGGGGAAAAAATCAGAAAATGAAAATCCAATTCAGAATATGTAAAATGCAATTTATCTTTTCTTGTTTTTCTTTTTTTCTATGAGAATCAAATTGCCTGAGGATATAAGGCTTAATTATTTCGTTTACTATGTATTTTATTTTTACTTTTCTCTTTGTGTTCTCATAATGTCTGTATTTGTTTTAATTAAATCATAATGTCTAGAAATTCTGGAAAGGATTTAAATAAAATATTAAAAAAAAAAAAGCTGATCAGTACACCTCTTTCTTATTTTTGGCTGTACTTACCTTAAACAAACTTTCCCTGTGAATACAATCACAAAAAACAAAGGCGCCTCCTAGTGTGATACAGTAGATATTGGTGGAAAGATGAATAAAAGCTAAATGGATACTCACAAGTGGAGCAGCACCCAAATGTGCTAAGTCAAGCGGACTGGGAGTTTGCAGTGTCCCAGCTCACTGTCTCAGCATCAGTGTCGGTATCTGTGAAGTCCTCAGTGGATATAAACAAGCTCAGACTCTCATAATAGTGTTAAAAAAGACCACAATTTAATGGCAAGTAAAAGTCAGATATCAACCATATGACTCTGATAGTAAAAAGGACAGAATGCAACGCGTTTCTCAGACTGCTGTCTGTTTCATCACCTTAAACAAGACTATATCTGATAATTATTTTTATCCACATTTTTCACGGATAGTTTTTTTATCACGGACGTCCAGTGAAGCGCTTATACATTTTATATTATCTGTATTGTATTTTATTTTTTCCATGGCCATTGTATGTTGTGTTTTAGTAATATTATGTCTTGTTTCATCATTTAATTTTATGTATGTTTCATCATTGAATTTTATGTATAGTTCAGTGTACTTTTTATTGTAGAACTTAATTTATTGGGCTCCTGTGCAAATGTATCTATCCAGATACACCTTGTCATATGCTGTAAGCCTAATTCTTAGGCTTTATTTGTTTGGTTTTATTCTGAGTGAACCCTTAATCAGCAACGCCAACTACTATATGGGAAGCCCATAAATGAGTAATGAGAGGGGAATTCATCAAACACAAGGCAAGAGAAAATAAAAATAATAGGCAATTTGTAAACTCAACCCTCTCCCAAATTAGATACTGGGAGACGGAACACAAAAAGAACCCCACCTCCACTGATACCTTAGAACGACTAACTAAAGCCAAACGTGAGCTTAACAACCATTTGATCAGGGAATATCAACAAAAAGCAACTAGACTACAACAAAGATACTTTGAAATAAATGATAAGACCAGCTCCTCACTCGCTAAAGCTCTCAAACGGAAACAATTAGACACCCACATCCACTCACTCTCGGACTCGGCAGGCCAAATACATAAAGACAGCCCACATATCGCTGAGACATTTAGGCAATACTACAAGGCATTGTACAACATCCAAAATGACTGCAGACAACTTTGCACACTAAATCAGGCAGACACTGAAGTTCTTGACTCACCAATAACTCATGGTGAAATCAAGACAGCCATTAAAAACATGCCCAATGGCAAAAGCCCAGGCCCAGATGGTCTGGGCATAAACTACTACAGGACATACCTACACCACATGTTTGCTAACATCACTATTTAACTCTTTATTAAAAGAAATAGGATTTTCTGATCAAATGTTGGAAGCACATATCACTGTGCTCCCTATACAGGGCAAGAACCCGGATAGGCCAGAAAATTTTAGACCCATCTCACTCTTAAATTCGGACATCAAAATCTTTGCAAAAATCATAGCTGCCAAAATCAATAAATTTCTCCCTAGATTAAAGGGATATGAAACCCACATTTTCTCTTACATGATTTAGAAAGATCATGCAATTTTAAACAACTTTCTCATTTATTTCAGTTATCTATTTTGCTTCATTCTCTTGATATCCTTTGCTGAAAAGCATATCTAGATAGGCTAAGTAGCTGCTGATTGGCTGCACATAGATGCCTCGTGTGATTGGCTCACCTCTGTGCATTGCTATTTCTTCAGCAAAGGATAACTAAAGAATTAAGCATATTAAATAATAGAAGTAAATTGGAATGCTGTTTAAAATGGTATTCTCTATCTGAATCACAAAAGAAAAATTTGGGGTTTAGTGTCCCTTTAATACACCCGGACTAAGTGGGTTTTGTCCATGGACGGGAAGCCCGGGACAATACCCTAAAGACATGTATACCCATGGCCCTGGTCAATACGGACGCTGAAAAAGAGTTCGACAGGGTACACTGGCAATTCTTGAAATCTGTTTTACATAATATGAAATTCAGCAAAACCTTCATAAACTTAATTTTCACCCTATCCTACAGCACGGGTTAAGGTGAACAGTCTTCTCTCAGATAGCTTCGCTATTAGAAATGGCACGAGACAGGGCTGCCCCCTTTCCCCTATTCTCTTTGCGTTTACCATTGAGGCATTAGCCCCAAAAAATCAGAATGACAACCAAATAAAAAGGATCATCACTACAACTTGTGAACACAAGTTAGCATTATACGCAGATGATATCCTGCTCACATTCACAAACATTGACACCTCATTAGCTAAAACTTGTCGATTTTCAGGGCGTTCGGAAAAGTCTCGAATTTCCAATTAAATCTGTCAAAGTCCGAATTACTGAACATCACATATAATACCGAGATACTTGATCAGAAATTACGAGACTGCACCTTTAAAAAAACAGAAATCCAAAATGAAATACCTGGGTATTTACCTATCCACAGATCAGCAGGAGGTCTTTCAGGCTAACTATAAAAGGCTGTAGGATAACCTCATAACGGACCTGTCCAATTGGAAAAATAAATCAATATCGTGGATAGGCCAAGTCAACGTGATAAAGATGAATGTACTACCCAGATTCTAAGGAACGGACCCTCACGGCCTTGGTCGAAGGGCGCAAACTTAAACCCCTCCCAAAAATCAAAGAGAATGTACCCGATATCAATATGAATTGGCTTTCACACTCCCAGCTTAATCACTTCTTAATGACACACAAGCATAAGCACAACTTTACAAGACAAATTACCCCCTTCGAGAGTGTCTGCGCGAAACACCAACAGCACATGCAATCTCCCTCTTATATAGACGTTTACTGATGGAGGACACACACCTGTTGCCCTTGTACACCAAAGCATGGGAAAAGGAACTACACACAGATATAGACATACAAGAATGGCAGACAGCATTTCAGGTTACAAAACTATCATCAGTTTCAACTAGGGTACAGTAATCCAGCTACAAATTCTTATCTAGGTGGTATCTCACCCCTAGTAGGCTACAACACATGTATAAATCAGCTTCGGGGAGGTGCTGGAGATACTGCGGGGGTGAAGGCACCCCTGCACATATCTGGTGGGACTGCCCCGGCCTGGATACGTATTGGACGGAGATTCTAAATTATATTAGGGTAGCAACTGGGAAACCATTACAGAATAGTCCCAAGACACTCCTATACCTTTCACTACTCAAACTAGAGAGCAAGACAAGTAGGGCCCTAAGGTTAGTCATGCTAAACAGAGCTAAGATGCTAATTCCGAAACACTGGAAGACTAGGATCATTCCAACGGTTGGAGAGTGGCAGCGGCAGGTTGATACCCTAATACACCTGGAAAGGTATCACCACATGCAGCACGACTCCTTAGATATACACAAACTTATGCTAGCACAGTGGAACAAGTGCAAGTCACATTCAGGTTAGGAGTTGGCGAGGGAACTAGTCAGACCGCCAGCGTAGGATTTCAGTCCCATATCTCTTTAGTAGGATAGCACATGGGGCAGAGAGGTACACTGCATTTTATTCTGTATTTTCTCTTTATTAATAGTAACAAGAACCGTTTTCAACTTTGTATTTTTTCTCTGCATCTCTCACGAAATGTTAATTTTAAACCTGCGTATGGCACCAACAGGTGCGAAACATATATTTTGTTATCGACGTTAAAAGCTTAATTGAAATAACCAAACATGGACATTCTGTGATTGCAATGCAAGAAGTGTATTAAATAAGGCACTGTGTGCCAATGCCTTGAACATCTCATGTAAACATAAAACGTTGAATAAGCTGTAATATTTGCATGATTTTCAATAAAGCTCTTTTGAAACAAAAAAAAACAAAACAAAAAAAGCTAAACTGTATACTGGCAGACTGTCTGCCAGTACCTATGATGATTGTGACCAGTGGGGGGAGGAGGGAAAAGAGTTGTTTAGGAGGGATCAGGTAGGGATCAGGGGGTAGGAGGTGTCAAGTGGGAGGGTTCAGCAAAAATTAACCTTACAAGCTAACTAATTAATCACTTTACTGCCAGTGTGCTGCACAGCTGCAATTAGTGGCTTTCTAATTGCCAAAAACTAATGGCAAAGCCATATATGTCTGCTATTTCTGAACAAAGGGGATCCTAGAGAAGCTTTTACCACAATTTGTCTTATGACTGCAATAGTTATGTGTAAATAATTTTAGCGACAAACTCAAAAGTTTAATTCTTTTTTTAAATGTTCATATTTGGTGGCCAAAAAGTGGCATCAAACATACCAAAATGGGCCTAGTTCAAAAAATTAGTTAATCTACTTTAAAAAAAAAAAAAAATTCTACATATGTCAATGTTTATTGCATAATGATGTACCTGTCCTTACTGTTATAAGGCTATCATTGTACAGGGAGTGCAGAATTATTAGGCAAGTTGTATTTTTGAGGATTAATTTTATTATTGAATAACAACCATGTTCTCAATGAACCCAAAAAACTCATTAATATCAAAGCTGAATAGTTTTGGAAGTAGTTTTTAGTTTGTTTTTAGTTATAGCTATTTTAGGGGGATATCTGTGTGTGCAGGTGACTATTACTGTGCATAATTATTAGGCAACTTAACAAAAAACAAATATATACCCATTTCAATTATTTATTTTTACCAGTGAAACCAATATAACATCTCAACATTCACAAATATACATTTCTGACATTCAAAAACAAAACAAAAACAAATCAGTGACCAATATAGCCACCTTTCTTTGCAAGGACACTCAAAAGCCTGCCATCCATGGATTCTGTCAGTGTTTTGATCTGTTCACCATCAACATTGCGTGCAGCAGCAACCACAGCCTCCCAGACACTGTTCAGAGAGGTGTACTGTTTTCCCTCCTTGTAAATCTCACATTTGATGATGGACTACAGGTTCTCAATGGGGTTCAGATCAGGTGAACAAGGAGGCCATGTCATTAGATTTTCTTCTTTTATACCCTTTCTTGCCAGCCACACTGTGGAGTACTTGGACGCGTGTGATGGAGCATTGTCCTGCATGAAAATCATGTTTTTCTTGAAGGATGCAGACTTCTTCCTGTACCACTGCTTGAAGAAGGTGTCTTCCAGAAACTGGCAGTAGGACTGGGAGTTGAGCTTGACTCCATCCTCAACCCGAAAAGGCCCCACAAGCTCATCTTTGATGATACCAGCCCAAACCAGTACTCCACCTCCACCTTGCTGGCGTCTGAGTCGGACTGGAGCTCTCTGCCCTTTACCAATCCAGCCACGGGCCCATCCATCTGGCCCATCAAGACTCACTCTCATTTCATCAGTCCATAAAACCTTAGAAAAATCAGTCTTGAGATATTTCTTGGCCCAGTCTTGACGTTTCAGCTTGTGTGTCTTGTTCAGTGGTGGTCGTCTTTCAGCCTTTCTTACCTTGGCCATGTCTCTGAGTATTGCACACCTTGTGCTTTTGGGCACTCCAGTGATGTTGCAGCTCTGAAATATGGCCAAACTGGTGGCAAGTGGCATCTTGGCAGCTGCACGCTTGACTTTTCTCAGTTCATGGGCAGTTATTTTGCGCCTTGGTTTTTCCACACGCTTCTTGCGACCCTGTTGACTATTTTGAATGAAACGCTTGATTGTTCGATGATTACGCTTCAGAAGCTTTGCAATTTTAAGAGTGCTGCATCCCTCTGCAAGATATCTCACTATTTTTGACTTTTCTGAGCCTGTCAAGTCCTTCTTTTCACCCATTTTGCCAAAGGAAAGGAAGTTGCCTAATAATTATGCACACCTGATATAGGGTGTTGATGTCATTAGACCACACCCCTTCTCATTACAGAGATGCACATCACCTAATATGCTTAATTGGTAGTAGGCTTTCGAGCCTATACAGCTTGGAGTAAGACAACATGCATAAAGAGGATGATGTGGTCAAAATACTCATTTGCCTAATAATTCTGCACTCCCTGTATGCATAATTATTTTGTATAGAGTTTACATAACATATGCCCCTGAATTGTTGCAGTAACTGTGTTAGTGTTAAGGGGGATTTCATATACCTCACTAGTTATCTCTATCCTTAGTTGCTCATGTTTTGTGTCTTAAGAGGTTGTCAAATGAGGGCTCCCAAATTTTAGCATTGTTGTAAGGGGATTGAGATGATCTGGCATCTTTCCGAGCTGCCTGTGGCCGAGGCGGTGTGGTGGGCTGGGAGGTCTATTGTAGCTTCAATCAGTAGCGCCCTTACTTCAGTTAGATTTTGATATGGTTCCTTTGCGATCTTAGGTTCACCTCCCCACATATATCGCTTACAGATACTAATCTGGATTTAGTACAATATGACCCTACATATTAGGTAATGCCACCAGTTATCGTAGCTCATTTCTCTCTATAGATCCTTAGAACCTAACCTTGTTTAAGAATTACTCCTATTCTCAACCCCATACTTTAGACAGATTTGGCGCTTGCATTATACCAGCTTTAAATAGCCGTTACAAACGTATTTATTTAATGTAAACCTGCTGTGTGAATGGTATAGTATTCATGGGGTCTCCCTGTGGCATTATGATTAGTTCATTGAGTGTATGAAGCGCTGATGTTAGCACAAAACTGGTTCAGTATGAGCCTAGTTATTGGGGAAAATAGCTAGCTACCACAGTCCCTTTATTCCTGCAGAAGTCTCTGCATGCTAACCATGGTTAAGCACCTCTCTTAGTTTTAACTTTATGTTACTGACAACCTTGGTGCTACACCAGACTTCAACGACTGCTAAAACATATATATCTGGCATAATCCTGATGTTATGTAGTTACAGCATTAATGAGGTCTTAGTGTGGCATTAATGAATATATAGCCTGCTGCTGTTATTATAGGTAGAGTATAATGTGAGCCTGCTTGTTAAGTAGTATAGCTAGTTACCACATTTAATTATATGGGAATTCCTGCAACCTAACCATGCTCAAGCACGCCTTCTTTTAGTATTAACTCCATGCCACTGACAACTTTGAAACCCACTTTATGTTAGTCTTGAATGGCCCCTATAGACTTGTAACCTTAGTTTATGATTGCTATGGGGAAGATATAGTGACCAGTTATTTCAGACTCCTCATTGTGTTATGTAAGTTTTTCATAAGCTGCTTAGCCTGCTATATTTTTCTTTGTTTTATTATTTTTGCTTATTCAGGTCCAAGAGTGACCATGTTGAACATTAGAGCGCCTCCCTGAGTCTTTCAATCTGCATGGGTCCACGAGTGGCCCCTTTAAACAATGGAGGGACAATCATTCTCTATATAATTAATCAGAAAATGTGAGGTTTATCTTTAGTACCATCTGCATACCTGTGAAGCAACAGATTTGATTGTGCATTGTGCAAATACGATTTCTATGTTTCTTCTTTATTTATGTTTGTGATTTTTGTACTTCACACATACACATTCATAACCTCAATAAAAAAAAAATAGGGGTGAAGATTGGGAAAAATAGTGACAGAGCCACTCTAGGACCCAATCCCACTCGACTTACAAACTAGGTGAAGCACAGGCCACTCTCGGGCCTCTATATACAATATAAAACAACATAGAAACATTATAAATCTATTTTTAAAAAGTAAAAAAGCTGCATATATGCTTATACTTAGATGCTGATATAACTAATCTCATATGCCCAAGTAGTATATGATTTGCATGCAATCATATTACCTGTATGGATAACTGCTTCTAGAGTTCCATCACTAACAGTCAGATCAAAAATATATAGTTCTATATAGAAATAGTCTAAACCAATTACGCGTGGTTCAAATATGACATGCTAATGGTAACAACTATAAATATGCAACAAAAGTGCATATATACCCTGAGTAGATGAGCAAGTGTAGGTTATCAGAAACAGATGACTAATGGTAACAACTATAAATATGCAACAAAAGTGCATATATACCCTGAGTAGATGAGCAAGTGTAGGTTATCAGAAACAGATGACATGCTAATGGTAACAACTATAAATATGCAACAAAAGCGCATATATACCCTGAGTAGATGAGCAAGTGTAGGTTATCAGAAACAGATGACATGCTAATGGTAACAACTATAAATATGCAACAAAAGCGCATATATACCCTGAGTAGATGAGCAAGTGTAGGTTATCAGAAACAGATGACTAATGGTAACAACTATAAATATGCAACAAAAGCGCATATATACCCTGAGTAGATGAGCAAGTGTAGGTTATCAGAAACAGATGACATGCTAATGGTAACAACTATAAATATGTAACAAAAGATCATATATACCCTGAGTAGATGAGCAAGTGTAGGTTATCAGAAACAGATGACATGCTAATGGTAACAACTATAAATATACAACAAAAGCGCATATATACCCTGAGTAGATGAGCAAGTGTAGGTTATCAGAAACAGATGACATGCTAATGGTAACAACTATAAATATGCAACAAAAGCGCATATATACCCTGAGTAGATGAGCAAGTGTAGGTTATCAGAAACAGATGACATGCTAATGGTAACAACTATAAATATGCAACAAAAGCGCATATATACCCTGAGTAGATGAGTAAGTGTAGGTTATCAGAAACAGATGACATGCTAATGGTAACAACTATAAATATGCAACAAAAGCGCATATATACCCTGAGTAGATGAGCGAAGGTTATCAGAAACAGATGACATGCTAATGGTAACAACTATAAATATGCAACAAAAGCGCATATATACCCTGAGTAGATGAGTGTAGGTTATCAGAAACAGATGACTAATGGTAACAACTATAAATATGCAACAAAAGCGCATATATACCCTGAGTAGATGAGCAAGTGTAGGTTATCAGAAACAGATGACTAATGGTAACAACTATAAATATGCAACAAAAGCGCATATATACCCTGAGTAGATGAGCAAGTGTAGGTTATCAGAAACAGATGACATGCTAATGGTAACAACTATAAATATGCAACAAAAGCGCATATATACCCTGAGTAGATGAGCAAGTGTAGGTTATCAGAAACAGATGACATGCTAATGGTAACAACTATAAATATGCAACAAAAGCGCATATATACCCTGAGTAGATGAGTAAGTGTAGGTTATCAGAAACAGATGACATGCTAATGGTAACAACTATAAATATGCAACAAAAGCGCATATATACCCTGAGTAGATGAGCAAGTGTAGGTTATCAGAAACAGATGACTA
This sequence comes from Bombina bombina, assembly GCF_027579735.1. NCBI lineage: Eukaryota > Metazoa > Chordata > Amphibia > Anura > Bombinatoridae > Bombina > Bombina bombina. Next base: position 37,587,418 of record NC_069502.1, read on the forward strand.
ATGGTAACAACTATAAATATGCAACAAAAGCGCATATATACCCTGAGTAGATGAGCAAGTGTAGGTTATCAGAAACAGATGACATGCTAATGGTAACAACTATAAATATGCAACAAAAGCGCATATATATACCCTGAGTAGATGAGCGAAGGTTATCAGAAACAGATGACATGCTAATGGTAACAACTATAAATATACAACAAAAGCGCATATATACCCTGAGTAGATGAGCAAGTGAAGGTTATCAGAAACAGATGACTAATGGTAACAACTATAAATATGCAACAAAAGAGCATATATACCCTGAGTAGATGAGCAAGTGTAGGTTATCAGAAACAGATGACATGCTAATGGTAACAACTATAAATATGCAACAAAAGCGCATATATACCCTGAGTAGATGAGCGAAGGTTATCAGAAACAGATGACATGCTAATGGTAACAACTATAAATATACAACAAAAGCGCATATATACCCTGAGTAGATGAGCAAGTGAAGGTTATCAGAAACAGATGACTAATGGTAACAACTATAAATATGCAACAAAAGAGCATATATATCCTGAGTAGATGAGCAAGTGAAGGTTATCAGAAACAGATGACATGCTAATGGTAACAACTATAAATATGCAACAAAAGCGCATATATACCCTGAGTAGATGAGCAAGTGTAGGTTATCAGAAACAGATGACATGCTAATGGTAACAACTATAAATATGCAACAAAAGCGCATATATACCCTGAGTAGATGAGCAAGTGAAGGTTATCAGAAACAGATGACATGCTAATGGTAACAACTATAAATATGCAACAAAAGCGCATATATACCCTGAGTAGATGAGCAAGTGAAGGTTATCAGAAACAGATGACATGCTAATGGTAACAACTATAAATATGCAACAAAAGCACATATATACCCTGAGTAGATGAGCAAGTGTAGGTTATCAGAAACAGATGACATGCTAATGGTAACAACTATAAATATGCAACAAAAGCGCATATATACCCTGAGTAGATGAGCAAGTGTAGGTTATCAGAAACAGATGACATGCTAATGGTAACAACTATAAATATGCAACAAAAGCGCATATATACCCTGAGTAGATGAGCAAGTGTAGGTTATCAGAAACAGATGACTAATGGTAACAACTATAAATATGCAACAAAAGCGCATATATACCCTGAGTAGATGAGCAAGTGTAGGTTATCAGAAACAGATGACTAATGGTAACAACTATAAATATGCAACAAAAGCGCATATATACCCTGAGTAGATGAGCAAGTGTAGGTTATCAGAAACAGATGACTAATGGTAACAACTATAAATATGCAACAAAAGCGCATATATACCCTGAGTAGATGAGCAAGTGTAGGTTATCAGAAACAGATGACTAATGGTAACAACTATAAATATGCAACAAAAGCGCATATATACCCTGAGTAGATGAACAAGTGTAGGTTATCAGAAACAGATGACTAATGGTAACAACTATAAATATGCAACAAAAGCGCATATATACCCTGAGTAGATGAACAAGTGTAGGTTATCAGAAACAGATGACATGCTAATGGTAACAACTATAAATATGCAACAAAAGCGCATATATACCCTGAGTAGATGAGCAAGTGTAGGTTATCAGAAACAGATGACTAATGGTAACAACTATAAATATGCAACAAAAGCGCATATATACCCTGAGTAGATGAGCAAGTGTAGGTTATCAGAAACAGATGACTAATGGTAACAACTATAAATATGCAACAAAAGCGCATATATACCCTGAGTAGATGAGCAAGTGTAGGTTATCAGAAACAGATGACATGCTAATGGTAACAACTATAAATATGCAACAAAAGCGCATATATACCCTGAGTAGATGAGCAAGTGAAGGTTATCAGAAACAGATGACTAATGGTAACAACTATAAATATGCAACAAAAGCGCATATATACCCTGAGTAGATGAGCAAGTGTAGGTTATCAGAAACAGATGACATGCTAATGGTAACAACTATAAATATGCAACAAAAGCGCATATATACCCTGAGTAGATGAGCAAGTGTAGGTTATCAGAAACAGATGACTAATGGTAACAACTATAAATATGCAACAAAAGCGCATATATACCCTGAGTAGATGAGTAAGTGTAGGTTATCAGAAACAGATGACATGCTAATGGTAACAACTATAAATATGCAACAAAAGCGCATATATACCCTGAGTAGATGAGCAAGTGTAGGTTATCAGAAACAGATGACTAATGGTAACAACTATAAATATGCAACAAAAGCGCATATATACCCTGAGTAGATGAGCAAGTGTAGGTTATCAGAAACAGATGACATGCTAATGGTAACAACTATAAATATACAACAAAAGCGCATATATTCCCTGAGTAGATGAGTAAGTGTAGGTTATCAGAAACAGATGACATGCTAATGGTAACAACTATAAATATGCAACAAAAGCGCATATATACCCTGAGTAGATGAGCAAGTGTAGGTTATCAGAAACAGATGACATGCTAATGGTAACAACTATAAATATGCAACAAAAGCGCATATATACCCTGAGTAGATGAGCAAGTGTAGGTTATCAGAAACAGATGACATGCTAATGGTAACAACTATAAATATGCAACAAAAGCGCATATATACCCTGAGTAGATGAGCAAGTGTAGGTTATCAGAAACAGATGACATGCTAATGGTAACAACTATAAATATACAACAAAAGCGCATATATTCCCTGAGTAGATGAGCAAGTGTAGGTTATCAGAAACAGATGATATGCTAATGGTAACAACTATAAATATGCAACAAAAGCGCATATATACCCTGAGTAGATGAGCAAGTGTAGGTTATCAGAAACAGATGACTAATGGTAACAACTATAAATATGCAACAAAAGCGCATATATACCCTGAGTAGATGAGCAAGTGTAGGTTATCAGAAACAGATGACTAATGGTAACAACTATAAATATGCAACAAAAGCGCATATATACCCTGAGTAGATGAGCAAGTGTAGGTTATCAGAAACAGATGACATGCTAATGGTAACAACTATAAATATGCAACAAAAGCGCATATATACCCTGAGTAGATGAGCAAGTGAAGGTTATCAGAAACAGATGACTAATGGTAACAACTATAAATATGCAACAAAAGCGCATATATACCCTGAGTAGATGAGCAAGTGTAGGTTATCAGAAACAGATGACATGCTAATGGTAACAACTATAAATATGCAACAAAAGCGCATATATACCCTGAGTAGATGAGCAAGTGTAGGTTATCAGAAACAGATGACTAATGGTAACAACTATAAATATGCAACAAAAGCGCATATATACCCTGAGTAGATGAGTAAGTGTAGGTTATCAGAAACAGATGACATGCTAATGGTAACAACTATAAATATGCAACAAAAGCGCATATATACCCTGAGTAGATGAGCAAGTGTAGGTTATCAGAAACAGATGACTAATGGTAACAACTATAAATATGCAACAAAAGCGCATATATACCCTGAGTAGATGAGCAAGTGTAGGTTATCAGAAACAGATGACATGCTAATGGTAACAACTATAAATATACAACAAAAGCGCATATATTCCCTGAGTAGATGAGTAAGTGTAGGTTATCAGAAACAGATGACATGCTAATGGTAACAACTATAAATATGCAACAAAAGCGCATATATACCCTGAGTAGATGAGCAAGTGTAGGTTATCAGAAACAGATGACATGCTAATGGTAACAACTATAAATATACAACAAAAGCGCATATATACCCTGAGTAGATGAGCAAGTGTAGGTTATCAGAAACAGATGATATGCTAATGGTAACAACTATAAATATGCAACAAAAGCGCATATATACCCTGAGTAGATGAGCAAGTGTAGGTTATCAGAAACAGATGACATGCTAATGGTAACAACTATAAATATGCAACAAAAGCGCATATATACCCTGAGTAGATGAGCAAGTGTAGGTTATCAGAAACAGATGACATGCTAATGGTAACAACTATAAATATGCAACAAAAGCGCATATATACCCTGAGTAGATGAGCAGGTAGGTTATCAGAAACAGATGACATGCTAATGGTAACAACTATAAATATGCAACAAAAGCGCATATATACCCTGAGTAGATGAGCAAGTGTAGGTTATCAGAAACAGATGACATGCTAATGGTAACAACTATAAATATACAACAAAAGCGCATATATTCCCTGAGTAGATGAGCAAGTGTAGGTTATCAGAAACAGATGATATGCTAATGGTAACAACTATAAATATGCAACAAAAGCGCATATATACCCTGAGTAGATGAGCAAGTGTAGGTTATCAGAAACAGATGACATGCTAATGGTAACAACTATAAATATGCAACAAAAGCGCATATATACCCTGAGTAGATGAGCAAGTGTAGGTTATCAGAAACAGATGATATGCTAATGGTAACAACTATAAATATGCAACAAAAGCGCATATATACCCTGAGTAGATGAGCAAGTGTAGGTTATCAGAAACAGATGACTAATGGTAACAACTATAAATATGCAACAAAAGCGCATATATACCCTGAGTAGATGAGCAAGTGTAGGTTATCAGAAACAGATGACTAATGGTAACAACTATAAATATGCAACAAAAGCGCATATATAGCCTGAGTAGATGAGCAAGTGTAGGTTATCAGAAACAGATGACATGCTAATGGTAACAACTATAAATATACAACAAAAGCGCATATATACCCTTAGTAGATGAGTAAGTGTAGGTTATCAGAAACAGATGACATGCTAATGGTAACAACTATAAATATGCAACAAAAGCGCATATATACCCTGAGTAGATGAGCAAGTGTAGGTTATCAGAAACAGATGACATGACTAATGGTAACAACTATAAATATGCAACAAAAGCGCATATATACCCTGAGTAGATGAGTGTAGGTTATCAGAAACAGATGACATGCTAATGGTAACAACTATAAATATGCAACAAAAGCGCATATATACCCTGAGTAGATGAGTGTAGGTTATCAGAAACAGATGACATGCTAATGGTAACAACTATAAATATGCAACAAAAGCGCATATATACCCTGAGTAGATGAGCAAGTGAAGGTTATCAGAAACAGATGATATGCTAATGGTAACAACTATAAATATGCAACAAAAGCGCATATATACCCTGAGTAGATGAGTGTAGGTTATCAGAAACAGATGACATGCTAATGGTAACAACTATAAATATGCAACAAAAGAGCATATATACCCTGAGTAGATGAGCAAGTGTAGGTTATCAGAAACAGATGACTAATGGTAACAACTATAAATATGCAACAAAAGCGCATATATACCCTGAGTAGATGAGCAAGTGTAGGTTATCAGAAACAGATGACATGCTAATGGTAACAACTATAAATATGCAACAAAAGCGCATATATACCCTGAGTAGATGAGCAAGTGTAGGTTATCAGAAACAGATGACATGCTAATGGTAACAACTATAAATATGCAACAAAAGCGCATATATACCCTGAGTAGATGAGCAAGTGTAGGTTATCAGAAACAGATGACTAATGGTAACAACTATAAATATGCAACAAAAGCGCATAAATACCCTGAGTAGATGAGTGTAGGTTATCAGAAACAGATGACTAATGGTAACAACTATAAATATACAACAAAAGCGCATATATTCCCTGAGTAGATGAGCAAGTGTAGGTTATCAGAAACAGATGACATGCTAATGGTAACAACTATAAATATGCAACAAAAGCGCATATATACCCTGAGTAGATGAGCAAGTGTAGGTTATCAGAAACAGATGACTAATGGTAACAACTATAAATATGCAACAAAAGCGCATATATACCCTGAGTAGATGAGCAAGTGTAGGTTATCAGAAACAGATGACATGCTAATGGTAACAACTATAAATATGCAACAAAAGCGCATATATACCCTGAGTAGATGAGCAAGTGTAGGTTATCAGAAACAGATGATATGCTAATGGTAACAACTATAAATATGCAACAAAAGCGCATATATACCCTGAGTAGATGAGCAAGTGTAGGTTATCAGAAACAGATGACATGCTAATGGTAACAACTATAAATATGCAACAAAAGCGCATATATACCCTGAGTAGATGAGCAAGTGTAGGTTATCAGAAACAGATGACATGCTAATGGTAACAACTATAAATATGCAACAAAAGCGCATATATACCCTGAGTAGATGAGCAAGTGTAGGTTATCAGAAACAGATGACTAATGGTAACAACTATAAATATGCAACAAAAGCGCATATATACCCTGAGTAGATGAGCAAGTGTAGGTTATCAGAAACAGATGACTAATGGTAACAACTATAAATATGCAACAAAAGCGCATATATACCCTGAGTAGATGAGCAAGTGTAGGTTATCAGAAACAGATGACATGCTAATGGTAACAACTATAAATATGCAACAAAAGCGCATATATACCCTGAGTAGATGAACAAGTGTAGGTTATCAGAAACAGATGACATGCTAATGGTAACAACTATAAATATGCAACAAAAGCGCATACATACCCTGAGTAGATGAGCAAGTGTAGGTTATCAGAAACAGATGACATGCTAATGGTAACAACTATAAATATGCAACAAAAGCGCATATATACCCTGAGTAGATGAACAAGTGTAGGTTATCAGAAACAGATGACATGCTAATGGTAACAACTATAAATATACAACAAAAGCGCATATATACCCTGAGTAGATGAGCAAGTGAAGGTTATCAGAAACAGATGACTAATGGTAACAACTATAAATATGCAACAAAAGCGCATATATACCCTGAGTAGATGAGCAAGTGTAGGTTATCAGAAACAGATGACATGCTAATGGTAACAACTATAAATATGCAACAAAAGCGCATATATACCCTGAGTAGATGAGCAAGTGTAGGTTATCAGAAACAGATGACATGCTAATGGTAACAACTATAAATATGCAACAAAAGCGCATATATACCCTGAGTAGATGAGCAAGTGTAGGTTATCAGAAACAGATGACTAATGGTAACAACTATAAATATGCAACAAAAGCGCATATATACCCTGAGTAGATGAGCAAGTGTAGGTTATCAGAAACAGATGACATGCTAATGGTAACAACTATAAATATGCAACAAAAGCGCATATATACCCTGAGTAGATGAGTGTAGGTTATCAGAAACAGATGACATGCTAATGGTAACAACTATAAATATGCAACAAAAGAGCATATATACCCTGAGTAGATGAGCAAGTGTAGGTTATCAGAAACAGATGACATGCTAATGGTAACAACTATAAATATGCAACAAAAGCGCATATATACCCTGAGTAGATGAGTAAGTGTAGGTTATCAGAAACAGATGACATGCTAATGGTAACAACTATAAATATGCAACAAAAGCGCATACATATCCTGAGTAGATGAGTAAGTGTAGGTTATCAGAAACAGATGACATGCTAATGGTAACAACTATAAATATGCAACAAAAGCGCATATATACCCTGAGTAGATGAGCAAGTGTAGGTTATCAGAAACAGATGACATGCTAATGGTAACAACTATAAATATGCAACAAAAGCGCATATATACCCTGAGTAGATGAGCAAGTGAAGGTTATCAGAAACAGATGATATGCTAATGGTAACAACTATAAATATGCAACAAAAGCGCATATATACCCTGAGTAGATGAGCAAGTGTAGGTTATCAGAAACAGATGACTAATGGTAACAACTATAAATATGCAACAAAAGCGCATATATACCCTGAGTAGATGAGCAAGTGTAGGTTATCAGAAACAGATGACTAATGGTAACAACTATAAATATGCAACAAAAGCGCATATATACCCTGAGTAGATGAGCAAGTGTAGGTTATCAGAAACAGATGACATGCTAATGGTAACAACTATAAATATGCAACAAAAGCGCATATATACCCTGAGTAGATGAGCAAGTGTAGGTTATCAGAAACAGATGACTAATGGTAACAACTATAAATATGCAACAAAAGCGCATATATACCCTGAGTAGATGAGCAAGTGTAGGTTATCAGAAACAGATGACATGCTAATGGTAACAACTATAAATATGCAACAAAAGCGCATATATACCCTGAGTAGATGAGCAAGTGTAGGTTATCAGAAACAGATGACATGCTAATGGTAACAACTATAAATATGCAACAAAAGAGCATATATACCCTGAGTAGATGAGCAAGTGTAGGTTATCAGAAACAGATGACTAATGGTAACAACTATAAATATGCAACAAAAGCGCATATATACCCTGAGTAGATGAGCAAGTGTAGGTTATCAGAAACAGATGACTAATGGTAACAACTATAAATATGCAACAAAAGCGCATATATACCCTGAGTAGATGAGCAAGTGTAGGTTATCAGAAACAGATGACTAATGGTAACAACTATAAATATGCAACAAAAGCGCATATATACCCTGAGTAGATGAGCAAGTGTAGGTTATCAGAAACAGATGACATGCTAATGGTAACAACTATAAATATGCAACAAAAGCGCATATATACCCTGAGTAGATGAGCAAGTGTAGGTTATCAGAAACAGATGATATGCTAATGGTAACAACTATAAATATACAACAAAAGCGCATATATACCCTGAGTAGATGAGTAAGTGTAGGTTATCAGAAACAGATGATATGCTAATGGTAACAACTATAAATATGCAACAAAAGCGCATATATACCCTGAGTAGATGAGCAAGTGTAGGTTATCAGAAACAGATGACTAATGGTAACAACTATAAATATACAACAAAAGCGCATATATACCCTGAGTAGATGAGCAAGTGTAGGTTATCAGAAACAGATGACATGCTAATGGTAACAACTATAAATATGCAACAAAAGCGCATATATACCCTGAGTAGATGAGCAAGTGTAGGTTATCAGAAACAGATGACATGCTAATGGTAACAACTATAAATATGCAACAAAAGTGCATATATACCCTGAGTAGATGAGCAAGTGTAGGTTATCAGAAACAGATGACTAATGGTAACAACTATAAATATGCAACAAAAGCGCATATATACCCTGAGTAGATGAGCAAGTGTAGGTTATCAGAAACAGATGACATGCTAATGGTAACAACTATAAATATGCAACAAAAGCGCATATATACCCTGAGTAGATGAGCAAGTGTAGGTTATCAGAAACAGATGACTAATGGTAACAACTATAAATATGCAACAAAAGCGCATATATACCCTGAGTAGATGAGCAAGTGTAGGTTATCAGAAACAGATGACATGCTAATGGTATCAACTATAAATATGCAACAAAAGCGCATATATACCCTGAGTAGATGAGCAAGTGTAGGTTATCAGAAACAGATGACTAATGGTAACAACTATAAATATGCAACAAAAGCGCATATATACCCTGAGTAGATGAGCAAGTGTAGGTTATCAGAAACAGATGACATGCTAATGGTAACAACTATAAATATGCAACAAAAGCGCATATATACCCTGAGTAGATGAGCAAGTGTAGGTTATCAGAAACAGATGACAAGCTAATGGTAACAACTATAAATATGCAACAAAAGCGCATATATACCCTGAGTAGATGAGCAAGTGAAGGTTATCAGAAACAGATGACATGCTAATGGTAACAACTATAAATATGCAACAAAAGCGCATATATACCCTGAGTAGATGAGCAAGTGAAGGTTATCAGAAACAGATGATATGCTAATGGTAACAACTATAAATATGCAACAAAAGCGCATATATACCCTGAGTAGATGAGCAAGTGTAGGTTATCAGAAACAGATGACTAATGGTAACAACTATAAATATGCAACAAAAGCGCATATATACCCTGAGTAGATGAGCAAGTGAAGGTTATCAGAAACAGATGACATGCTAATGGTAACAACTATAAATATACAACAAAAGCGCATATATACCCTGAGTAGATGAGCAAGTGAAGGTTATCAGAAACAGATGACTAATGGTAACAACTATAAATATGCAACAAAAGCGCATATATACCCTGAGTAGATGAGTGTAGGTTATCAGAAACAGATGACTAATGGTAACAACTATAAATATGCAACAAAAGCGCATATATACCCTGAGTAGATGAGCAAGTTTAGGTTATCAGAAACAGATGACTAATGGTAACAACTATAAATATGCAACAAAAGCGCATATATACCCTGAGTAGATGAGCAAGTGTAGGTTATCAGAAACAGATGACATGCTAATGGTAACAACTATAAATATGCAACAAAAGAGCATATATACCCTGAGTAGATGAGCAAGTGTAGGTTATCAGAAACAGATGACTAATGGTAACAACTATAAATATGCAACAAAAGCGCATATATACCCTGAGTAGATGAGCAAGTGTAGGTTATCAGAAACAGATGACATGCTAATGGTAACAACTATAAATATGCAACAAAAGCGCATATATACCCTGAGTAGATGAGCAAGTGTAGGTTATCAGAAACAGATGACATGCTAATGGTAACAACTATAAATATGCAACAAAAGCGCATATATACCCTGAGTAGATGAGTAAGTGTAGGTTATCAGAAACAGATGACTAATGGTAACAACTATAAATATACAACAAAAGCGCATATATACCCTGAGTAGATGAGCAAGTGTAGGTTATCAGAAACAGATGATATGCTAATGGTAACAACTATAAATATGCAACAAAAGCGCATATATACCCTGAGTAGATGAGCAAGTGTAGGTTATCAGAAACAGATGACTAATGGTAACAACTATAAATATGCAACAAAAGCGCATATATACCCTGAGTAGATGAGCAAGTGTAGGTTATCAGAAACAGATGACTAATGGTAACAACTATAAATATGCAACAAAAGCGCATATATACCCTGAGTAGATGAGCAAGTGTAGGTTATCAGAAACAGATGACATGCTAATGGTAACAACTATAAATATGCAACAAAAGCGCATATATACCCTGAGTAGATGAGCAAGTGTAGGTTATCAGAAACAGATGACTAATGGTAACAACTATAAATATGCAACAAAAGCGCATATATACCCTGAGTAGATGAGCAAGTGTAGGTTATCAGAAACAGATGACATGCTAATGGTAACAACTATAAATATGCAACAAAAGCGCATATATACCCTGAGTAGATGAGCAAGTGTAGGTTATCAGAAACAGATGACATGCTAATGGTAACAACTATAAATATGCAACAAAAGAGCATATATACCCTGAGTAGATGAGCAAGTGTAGGTTATCAGAAACAGATGACTAATGGTAACAACTATAAATATGCAACAAAAGCGCATATATACCCTGAGTAGATGAGCAAGTGTAGGTTATCAGAAACAGATGACTAATGGTAACAACTATAAATATGCAACAAAAGCGCATATATACCCTGAGTAGATGAGCAAGTGTAGGTTATCAGAAACAGATGACTAATGGTAACAACTATAAATATGCAACAAAAGCGCATATATACCCTGAGTAGATGAGCAAGTGTAGGTTATCAGAAACAGATGACATGCTAATGGTAACAACTATAAATATGCAACAAAAGCGCATATATACCCTGAGTAGATGAGCAAGTGTAGGTTATCAGAAACAGATGATATGCTAATGGTAACAACTATAAATATACAACAAAAGCGCATATATACCCTGAGTAGATGAGTAAGTGTAGGTTATCAGAAACAGATGATATGCTAATGGTAACAACTATAAATATGCAACAAAAGCGCATATATACCCTGAGTAGATGAGCAAGTGTAGGTTATCAGAAACAGATGACTAATGGTAACAACTATAAATATACAACAAAAGCGCATATATACCCTGAGTAGATGAGCAAGTGTAGGTTATCAGAAACAGATGACATGCTAATGGTAACAACTATAAATATGCAACAAAAGCGCATATATACCCTGAGTAGATGAGCAAGTGTAGGTTATCAGAAACAGATGACATGCTAATGGTAACAACTATAAATATGCAACAAAAGTGCATATATACCCTGAGTAGATGAGCAAGTGTAGGTTATCAGAAACAGATGACTAATGGTAACAACTATAAATATGCAACAAAAGCGCATATATACCCTGAGTAGATGAGCAAGTGAAGGTTATCAGAAACAGATGACATGCTAATGGTAACAACTATAAATATGCAACAAAAGCGCATATATACCCTGAGTAGATGAGCAAGTGTAGGTTATCAGAAACAGATGACTAATGGTAACAACTATAAATATGCAACAAAAGCGCATATATACCCTGAGTAGATGAGCAAGTGTAGGTTATCAGAAACAGATGACATGCTAATGGTAACAACTATAAATATGCAACAAAAGCGCATATATACCCTGAGTAGATGAGCAAGTGTAGGTTATCAGAAACAGATGACTAATGGTAACAACTATAAATATGCAACAAAAGCGCATATATACCCTGAGTAGATGAGCAAGTGTAGGTTATCAGAAACAGATGACATGCTAATGGTAACAACTATAAATATGCAACAAAAGCGCATATATACCCTGAGTAGATGAGCAAGTGTAGGTTATCAGAAACAGATGACAAGCTAATGGTAACAACTATAAATATGCAACAAAAGCGCATATATACCCTGAGTAGATGAGCAAGTGAAGGTTATCAGAAACAGATGACATGCTAATGGTAACAACTATAAATATGCAACAAAAGCGCATATATACCCTGAGTAGATGAGCAAGTGAAGGTTATCAGAAACAGATGATATGCTAATGGTAACAACTATAAATATGCAACAAAAGCGCATATATACCCTGAGTAGATGAGCAAGTGTAGGTTATCAGAAACAGATGACTAATGGTAACAACTATAAATATGCAACAAAAGCGCATATATACCCTGAGTAGATGAGCAAGTGAAGGTTATCAGAAACAGATGACATGCTAATGGTAACAACTATAAATATACAACAAAAGCGCATATATACCCTGAGTAGATGAGCAAGTGAAGGTTATCAGAAACAGATGACTAATGGTAACAACTATAAATATGCAACAAAAGCGCATATATACCCTGAGTAGATGAGTGTAGGTTATCAGAAACAGATGACTAATGGTAACAACTATAAATATGCAACAAAAGCGCATATATACCCTGAGTAGATGAGCAAGTTTAGGTTATCAGAAACAGATGACTAATGGTAACAACTATAAATATGCAACAAAAGCGCATATATACCCTGAGTAGATGAGCAAGTGTAGGTTATCAGAAACAGATGACATGCTAATGGTAACAACTATAAATATGCAACAAAAGAGCATATATACCCTGAGTAGATGAGCAAGTGTAGGTTATCAGAAACAGATGACTAATGGTAACAACTATAAATATGCAACAAAAGCGCATATATACCCTGAGTAGATGAGCAAGTGTAGGTTATCAGAAACAGATGACATGCTAATGGTAACAACTATAAATATGCAACAAAAGCGCATATATACCCTGAGTAGATGAGCAAGTGTAGGTTATCAGAAACAGATGACATGCTAATGGTAACAACTATAAATATGCAACAAAAGCGCATATATACCCTGAGTAGATGAGTAAGTGTAGGTTATCAGAAACAGATGACTAATGGTAACAACTATAAATATACAACAAAAGCGCATATATACCCTGAGTAGATGAGCAAGTGTAGGTTATCAGAAACAGATGATATGCTAATGGTAACAACTATAAATATGCAACAAAAGCGCATATATACCCTGAGTAGATGAGTAAGTGTAGGTTATCAGAAACAGATGACTAATGGTAACAACTATAAATATGCAACAAAAGCGCATATATACCCTGAGTAGATGAGTGTAGGTTATCAGAAACAGATGACATGCTAATGGTAACAACTATAAATATGCAACAAAAGCGCATATATACCCTGAGTAGATGAGCAAGTGTAGGTTATCAGAAACAGATGACATGCTAATGGTAACAACTATAAATATGCAACAAAAGCGCATATATACCCTGAGTAGATGAGCAAGTGTAGGTTATCAGAAACAGATGACTAATGGTAACAACTATAAATATGCAACAAAAGCGCATATATACCCTGAGTAGATGAGCAAGTGTAGGTTATCAGAAACAGATGACATGCTAATGGTATCAACTATAAATATGCAACAAAAGCGCATATATACCCTGAGTAGATGAGCAAGTGTAGGTTATCAGAAACAGATGACATGCTAATGGTATCAACTATAAATATGCAACAAAAGCGCATATATACCCTGAGTAGATGAGCAAGTGTAGGTTATCAGAAACAGATGACTAATGGTAACAACTATAAATATACAACAAAAGAGCATATATACCCTGAGTAGATGAGCAAGTGAAGGTTATCAGAAACAGATGACATGCTAATGGTATCAACTATAAATATGCAACAAAAGCGCATATATACCCTGAGTAGATGAGCAAGTGAAGGTTATCAGAAACAGATGACTAATGGTAACAACTATAAATATGCAACAAAAGCGCATATATACCCTGAGTAGATGAGTGTAGGTTATCAGAAACAGATGACATGCTAATGGTAACAACTATAAATATGCAACAAAAGCGCATATATACCCTGAGTAGATGAGTGTAGGTTATCAGAAACAGATGACATGCTAATGGTAACAACTATAAATATACAACAAAAGAGCATATATACCCTGAGTAGATGAGCAAGTGAAGGTTATCAGAAACAGATGACATGCTAATGGTAACAACTATAAATATGCAACAAAAGCGCATATATACCCTGAGTAGATGAGTAAGTGTAGGTTATCAGAAACAGATGACTAATGGTAACAACTATAAATATGCAACAAAAGCGCATATATACCCTGAGTAGATGAGCAAGTGTAGGTTATCAGAAACAGATGACATGCTAATGGTAACAACTATAAATATGCAACAAAAGCGCATATATACCCTGAGTAGATGAGCAAGTGTAGGTTATCAGAAACAGATGACATGCTAATGGTAACAACTATAAATATGCAACAAAAGCGCATATATACCCTGAGTAGATGAGCGAAGGTTATCAGAAACAGATGACATGCTAATGGTAACAACTATAAATATGCAACAAAAGCGCATATATACCCTGAGTAGATGAGCAAGTGTAGGTTATCAGAAACAGATGACTAATGGTAACAACTATAAATATGCAACAAAAGCGCATATATACCCTGAGTAGATGAGCAAGTGTAGGTTATCAGAAACAGATGACATGCTAATGGTAACAACTATAAATATGCAACAAAAGCGCATATATACCCTGAGTAGATGAGTAAGTGAAGGTTATCAGAAACAGATGACATGCTAATGGTAACAACTATAAATATGCAACAAAAGCGCATATATACCCTGAGTAGATGAGCAAGTGTAGGTTATCAGAAACAGATGACATGCTAATGGTAACAACTATAAATATGCAACAAAAGCGCATATATACCCTGAGTAGATGAGCAAGTGTAGGTTATCAGAAACAGATGACTAATGGTAACAACTATAAATATGCAACAAAAGCGCATATATACCCTGAGTAGATGAGCAAGTGTAGGTTATCAGAAACAGATGACTAATGGTAACAACTATAAATATGAAATAAAAGCGCATATATACCCTGAGTAGATGAGCAAGTGTAGGTTATCAGAAACAGATGACATGCTAATGGTAACAACTATAAATATGCAACAAAAGCGCATATATACCCTGAGTAGATGAGCAAGTGTAGGTTATCAGAAACAGATGACATGCTAATGGTAACAACTATAAATATGCAACAAAAGCGCATATATACCCTGAGTAGATGAGCGAAGGTTATCAGAAACAGATGACATGCTAATGGTAACAACTATAAATATGCAACAAAAGCGCATATATACCCTGAGTAGATGAGCAAGTGTAGGTTATCAGAAACAGATGACTAATGGTAACAACTATAAATATGCAACAAAAGCGCATATATACCCTGAGTAGATGAGCAAGTGTAGGTTATCAGAAACAGATGACTAATGGTAACAACTATAAATATGCAACAAAAGCGCATATATACCCTGAGTAGATGAGTGTAGGTTATCAGAAACAGATGACATGCTAATGGTAACAACTATAAATATGCAACAAAAGCGCATATATACCCTGAGTAGATGAGCAAGTGTAGGTTATCAGAAACAGATGACATGCTAATGGTAACAACTATAAATATGCAACAAAAGCGCATATATACCCTGAGTAGATGAGCAAGTGTAGGTTATCAGAAACAGATGACATGCTAATGGTAACAACTATAAATATGCAACAAAAGCGCATATATACCCTGAGTAGATGAGCAAGTGTAGGTTATCAGAAACAGATGACATGCTAATGGTAACAACTATAAATATGCAACAAAAGCGCATATATACCCTGAGTAGATGAGCAAGTGTAGGTTATCAGAAACAGATGACTAATGGTAACAACTATAAATATGCAACAAAAGCGCATATATACCCTGAGTAGATGAGCAAGTGTAGGTTATCAGAAACAGATGACTAATGGTAACAACTATAAATATGCAACAAAAGCGCATATATACCCTGAGTAGATGAGTGTAGGTTATCAGAAACAGATGACATGCTAATGGTAACAACTATAAATATGCAACAAAAGCGCATATATACCCTGAGTAGATGAGCGTAGGTTATCAGAAACAGATGACATGCTAATGGTAACAACTATAAATATGCAACAAAAGCGCATATATACCCTGAGTAGATGAGCAAGTGTAGGTTATCAGAAACAGATGATATGCTAATGGTAACAACTATAAATATGCAACAAAAGCGCATATATACCCTGAGTAGATGAGCAAGTGTAGGTTATCAGAAACAGATGACTAATGGTAACAACTATAAATATGCAACAAAAGCGCATATATACCCTGAGTAGATGAGCAAGTGAAGGTTATCAGAAACAGATGACTAATGGTAACAACTATAAATATGCAACAAAAGCGCATATATACCCTGAGTAGATGAGCAAGTGTAGGTTATCAGAAACAGATGACATGCTAATGGTAACAACTATAAATATGCAACAAAAGCGCATATATACCCTGAGTAGATGAGCAAGTGTAGGTTATCAGAAACAGATGATATGCTAATGGTAACAACTATAAATATGCAACAAAAGCGCATATATACCCTGAGTAGATGAGCAAGTGTAGGTTATCAGAAACAGATGACATGCTAATGGTAACAACTATAAATATGCAACAAAAGCGCATATATACCCTGAGTAGATGAGCAAGTGTAGGTTATCAGAAACAGATGACATGCTAATGGTAACAACTATAAATATGCAACAAAAGCGCATATATACCCTGAGTAGATGAGCGTAGGTTATCAGAAACAGATGACATGCTAATGGTAACAACTATAAATATGCAACAAAAGCGCATATATACCCTGAGTAGATGAGCGTAGGTTATCAGAAACAGATGACATGCTAATGGTAACAACTATAAATATGCAACAAAAGCGCATATATACCCTGAGTAGATGAGTGTAGGTTATCAGAAACAGATGACATGCTAATGGTAACAACTATAAATATGCAACAAAAGCGCATATATACCCTGAGTAGATGAGCGTAGGTTATCAGAAACAGATGACATGCTAATGGTAACAACTATAAATATGCAACAAAAGCGCATATATACCCTGAGTAGATGAGCAAGTGTAGGTTATCAGAAACAGATGACATGCTAATGGTAACAACTATAAATATGCAACAAAAGCGCATATATACCCTGAGTAGATGAGCAAGTGTAGGTTATCAGAAACAGATGACTAATGGTAACAACTATAAATATGCAACAAAAGCGCATATATACCCTGAGTAGATGAGCAAGTGAAGGTTATCAGAAACAGATGACTAATGGTAACAACTATAAATATGCAACAAAAGCGCATATATACCCTGAGTAGATGAGCAAGTGTAGGTTATCAGAAACAGATGACTAATGGTAACAACTATAAATATGCAACAAAAGCGCATATATACCCTGAGTAGATGAGCAAGTGTAGGTTATCAGAAACAGATGACATGCTAATGGTAACAACTATAAATATGCAACAAAAGCGCATATATACCCTGAGTAGATGAGCAAGTGTAGGTTATCAGAAACAGATGACTAATGGTAACAACTATAAATATGCAACAAAAGCGCATATATACCCTGAGTAGATGAGCAAGTGTAGGTTATCAGAAACAGATGATATGCTAATGGTAACAACTATAAATATGCAACAAAAGCGCATATATACCCTGAGTAGATGAGCAAGTGTAGGTTATCAGAAACAGATGACTAATGGTAACAACTATAAATATGCAACAAAAGCGCATATATACCCTGAGTAGATGAGCAAGTGTAGGTTATCAGAAACAGATGACATGCTAATGGTAACAACTATAAATATGCAACAAAAGCGCATATATACCCTGAGTAGATGAGCAAGTGAAGGTTATCAGAAACAGATGACTAATGGTAACAACTATAAATATGCAACAAAAGCGCATATATACCCTGAGTAGATGAGCAAGTGTAGGTTATCAGAAACAGATGACTAATGGTAACAACTATAAATATGAAACAAAAGCGCATATATACCCTGAGTAGATGAGCAAGTGTAGGTTATCAGAAACAGATGACATGCTAATGGTAACAACTATAAATATGCAACAAAAGCGCATATATACCCTGAGTAGATGAGCAAGTGTAGGTTATCAGAAACAGATGACTAATGGTAACAACTATAAATATGCAACAAAAGCGCATATATACCCTGAGTAGATGAGCAAGTGTAGGTTATCAGAAACAGATGACTAATGGTAACAACTATAAATATGCAACAAAAGCGCATATATACCCTGAGTAGATGAGCAAGTGTAGGTTATCAGAAACAGATGACATGCTAATGGTAACAACTATAAATATGCAACAAAAGCGCATATATACCCTGAGTAGATGAGCAAGTGTAGGTTATCAGAAACAGATGACTAATGGTAACAACTATAAATATGCAACAAAAGCGCATATATACCCTGAGTAGATGAGCAAGTGTAGGTTATCAGAAACAGATGACATGCTAATGGTAACAACTATAAATATGCAACAAAAGCGCATATATACCCTGAGTAGATGAGCAAGTGAAGGTTATCAGAAACAGATGACTAATGGTAACAACTATAAATATGCAACAAAAGCGCATAAATACCCTGAGTAGATGAGCAAGTGTAGGTTATCAGAAACAGATGACATGCTAATGGTAACAACTATAAATATGAAACAAAAGCGCATATATACCCTGAGTAGATGAGCAAGTGTAGGTTATCAGAAACAGATGACTAATGGTAACAACTATAAATATGCAACAAAAGCGCATATATACCCTGAGTAGATGAGCAAGTGTAGGTTATCAGAAACAGATGACATGCTAATGGTAACAACTATAAATATACAACAAAAGCGCATATATACCCTGAGTAGATGAGTGTAGGTTATCAGAAACAGATGACTAATGGTAACAACTATAAATATGCAACAAAAGCTTCTAGCTAGGTACCTTCTGACCCATAATTTTTTCCAGTTTCTAGATGTTTTCTGTCTCCAGAGATGTGGAACGGCGATGGGGGCAAAGTTTGCCCCATCGTACGCCAACCTATTTTTAGGTTGGTGGGAATTCTTCCACATCTTTGGAGATAGAAACATATATAAGGATCAAATCGTCATGTATGGGAGGTACATCGACGATCTCCTATTTATCTGGAAAGGGGACCCTTCAGATATCTCGAGATTCATAGAAACCCTCAATGATAATGATGTGGGTATGAGTTTCACTTTTGAACACAATCCCACTATGATTAATTACTTGGATTTAATTTTGACAGGTACAAGGGAAAACAAAGTTACCACCAAAGTGTATAGAAATATTTCCTAATTTGGAAAAGGGATTATAGATTCTTGTACAGTGATAGGAAATATTATGCCCTTACTGTAGCGATGCAGTAGATAATAAACAGAATCATCACAGCAAGAAAGTCCTTTAATATTAATGATAAATCTGCAGTGCAGGACGCATTCACCTTAAAATGACTTCTTGAAGAGCAGCTATATTTGCTTCAGTAAATGAAGGAACTTAACAAAACAGTCATTTGTTCTGTGACTCTGATGCGAAACTGATTTAAGACATTTTTAGAACAAATAGTGCACAATTTAGCTGATCTGAGTCAAAATTAAACTTTCATGTGTCGGATCATACAATTTACTATTATCAATTTGACCTCTCTATTTTTACCCTATCTGGAAACTTAGCTCATTTCCATGAGAGTACAATGAATCATGAAAATTTAATTTTGATTCCCTTTAAAGCTTGAGCCGTTACTATAAGGGTGTCATAGCAACCCACAACCATCACCTGACAGTGACAGGGAAGACCTATGTTACATTAATACACTTAGCAACAGGTACAGACAACACAAATCACCATTAAAAAAAGTCTATGAAGACTGTTCTTGCAAATGGAATGTGATCTGAACCCTAATCAGGGAGAAGCAAGACACAGCTTGATTTGGGGATATTCACATATATACAGTCTAGCAAACGATACCCTGTAAATTGCTGGTCTTTCAATGGGAATTGAATTTGTAATAGCGCAATTTCCGGTGGCCAGCAGGAAGGAGGGAGAGCATATCAGCGCAGTCATGCAGCGTTATTATACCCTAGAAAACCCTTAACGACCAGCGAAATACAGGGTACATCGTGGGGTTCTGCGGTGTTCTGTGCCTGCCGATTCAAATGACACCTATTAGATGTCTGATTTACCAAATTAACCATTTTGTTGCCATATACTTCTTATTGTATTCTATTTTGCTTTTTAATGATGTTTAATGGTTATTAGCACTCAGATTGCGGGACTGCAGGACCATAAAAAGATATTAAGCCAGTGTGTACTGTACGTCATGTCATAACTTATTTTCAGGCACAAAGCCTCCTGTTACCTACAGCAACGCAGCACCTTCAGAGTGTGTTTATTACAGGTACAAATCCCAAAATCTGGAATTTCAAAATCCAAACATTCTTAAATCCAAACCTTTTAACATTTTTTAAAAAACAATTATTAAAAACGACTATTTCCCCCCATGTAACTCACAATCTTCTCCTGTGTCTTTGGTTTTAAAACAACAACTATTGCATTTCTCATTACAGTACTGTTTTTGTGATGGTGCTATGTGTACAAAAGTATTACAAATGATATAAAACTATCTTTAGGCTGCATGTATAAGCTGTATAATGACATGATGTAAATATTGTCTAAATGTCCTAAGATACTGTGGTTTAAACTTAGTCCCATGCCCTCTCCAATCTGTCACAATTTACAGATTCAAATATTCCAAAATCCAAACCTTTTCCTGTCCCAAGCAGTTTGGATAAAGGGTTTTCTACCTGTAACAGTAATGCAGCAGCCATCAGTACAGTGTGCGTTTGTGAGAGGTTGTTCCCCATTCATACACTGATACTGCACATACTGTGATGCTGAACTATCTGGGCTGTTGCGTTGCTTTGTTTTGGCAATAAAACATGAGTGTTGTGCTGCTGTACTGTCTGTGTATAAAGGCTGCTGCTGTGTGTTATTAGTGCTGGTGCCATACTACATTAGTACTCACTGTGCCATAACGCTATACGTATTGACAACTTATTGTGAACCATTGTGTCTCTGTTCTTAGAGCTGTAACACTGCGGAGCTTTGCCACTATAGTATAGATTGCTATGGAGTTATGTGACACATTGCTATCACAATTCTAACATGCTGAGGTGAGTTTGTTATGTCAGTGTCGTGTGCACATGGTAATGCTGTCAGTGCTGTCACAGGGGGGAAGTGATGTCAGTGTCATGTGCACATGGTAATGCTGTCAGTGCTGTCAGGGGGGGGGGAGTGATGTCAGTGTCGTGTGCACATGGTAATGCTGTCAGTGCTGTCACAGGGGGGCAAGTAATGTCAATGTCATGTGCACATGGTAATGCTGTCAGTGCTGTCACAGGGGGGAAGTGATGTCAGTGTCGTGTGCACATGGTAATGCTGTCAGTGCTGTCAGGGGGGGGGGGAGTGATGTCAGTGTCGTGTGCACATGGTAATGCTGTCAGTGCTGTCACAGGGGGGGAAGTGATGTCAGTGTCGTGTGCACATGGTAATGCTGTCAGTGCTGTCACAGGGGGGGAAGTGATGTCAGTGTCATGTGCACATGGTAATGCTGTCAGTGCTGTCACAGGGGGGGAAGTGATGTCAGTGTCATGTGCACATGGTAATGCTGTCAGTGCTGTCACAGGGGGGGAAGTGATGTCAGTGTCATGTGCACATGGTAATGCTGTCAGTGCTGTCACAGGGGGGCAAGTGATGTCAGTGTCATGTGCACATGGTAATGCTGTCAGTGCTGTCACAGGGGGGCAAGTGATGTCAGTGTCATGTGCACATGGTAATGCTGTCAGTGCTGTCACGGGGGGGGGGGAAGTGATGTCAGTGTCGTGTGCACATGGTAATGCTGTCAGTGCTGTCACAGGGGGGAAGTGATGTCAGTGTTGTGTGCACATGGTAATGCTGTCAGTGCTGTCACAGGGGGGGAAGTGATGTCAGTGTCATGTGCACATGGTAATGCTGTCAGTGCTGTCACAGGGGGGGAAGTGATGTCAGTGTCATATGCACATGGTAATGCTGTCAGTTCTGTCACAGGGGGGGAAGTGATGTCAGTGTCATGTGCACATGGTAATGCTGTCAGTACTGTCACAGGGGGGAAGTGATGTCAGTGTCGTGTGCACATGGTAATGCTGTCAGTGCTGTCACGGGGGGGAAGTGATGTCAGTGTCGTGTGCACATGGTAATGCTGTCAGTGCTGTCACAGGGGGGAAGTGATGTCAGTGTTGTGTGCACATGGTAATGCTGTCAGTGCTGTCACAGGGGGTGAAGTGATGTCAGTGTCATGTGCACATGGTAATGCTGTCAGTGCTGTCACAGGGGGGAAGTGATGTCAGTGTCGTATGCACATGGTAATGCTGTCAGTGCTGTCACAGGGGGGAAGTGATGTCAGTGCTGTCACAGGGAGAAAGTGATGTCAGTGTCACTGTAAGATGCGGTGTCAGTTCTGTTACTGGGGCATCTGGTGTCACTGGGGTACGTGGTGTCACTGTGAGATGCAGTGTCAGTGTTGTCATTGGGGTACGTGGTATCACTGTGAGATGCAGTGTCAGTGCTGTCACTGTAGGATGTGGTGTCACTGTGAGATGCAGTGTCAGTGCTGTCACTGTAGGATGTGATGTCACTGTGAGATGCAGTGTCAGTGTTGTCCCTGTAGGATGTGTTGTCACTGGGGAATGCAGTGTCAGTGCTGTCACTGGGGTACGTGGTGTCACTGTGAGATGCAGTGTCAGTGCTGTCACTGTAGGATGTGGTGTCACTGTGAGATGCAGTGTCAGTGTTGTCACTGGGGTACGTGGTGTCACTGTGAGATGCAGTGTCAGTGCTATCACTGTAGGATGTGGTGTCACTGTGAGATGCAGTGTCAGTGCTATCACTGTAGGATGTGGTGTCACTGTGAGATGCAGTGTCAGTGCTATCACTGTAGGATGTGGTGTCACTGTGAGATGCAGTGTCAGTGCTGTCACTGGGGTATGTGTTGTCACTGGGGAATGCAGTGTCAGTGCTGTCACTGGGGTATGTGGTGTCACTGGGGGATATGGTGTCACTGGGGTATGTTGTGTCACTCTGAGATGCCATGTCAGTGCTGTCACTGGGGTATGTGGTGTCACATGTGGTGTCACTTTGATATTGAGCTGTCAGTGCTGTCACTGGGGTATGTGGTGTCACATGTGGTGTCACTTTGATATTGAGCTGTCAGTACTGTCACTGGGGTATGTGGTGTCACAGGGGTATGTGGTGTCACTGTGATATGCAGTGTCAGTACTGTCACTGGGGTATGTAGTGTCACTGGTGGATTTGGTGTCACTGGGGGATGTGATCCCCGTGCTGTCTCCAGGTATACAGGATACGACTTGCTGTATGACAGATACGCACATTACCTGACATGGTGACACTGGGGTATGTTACTGGTTTCACTGGGGTATGTGGTGTCAGTGTTTTCACTGGGGTATGTGGTGTCACTAGGGTATGTGGTGTCAGTGTTGTCACTGGGGTATGTGGTGTCACTGGGATATGTAGTGTCAGTGTTGTCACCGGGGTATGTGGTGTCAGTGTTGTCACTGGGGTATGTGGTGTCACTGGGATATGTAGTGTCAGTGTTGTCACTGGGGTATGTGGTGTCACTGGGGTATGTGGTGTCTATGTTGTCACTGGGGTATGTGGTGTCACTGGGATATGTAGTGTCAGTGTTGTCACTGGGGTATGTGGTGTCAGTGGGGTATGTGGTGTCAGTGTTGTCACTGGGGTATGTGGTGTCACAAGGGGATGTGGAGTCACTTTGAGATGCAGTGTCAATGAAGCATGTGTGTCACTGGGGGTGTGGTGTCACTGGGGTATGTGGTGTCAGTGTTGTCACTGAGGTATGTGGTGTCACTAGGGTATGTGGTGTCAGTGTTGTCACTGGGGTATGTGGTGTCACTGGGGTAGGGGATGTGGTGTCACTGTGAGATGCGGTGTCAATGTGAGATGTGGAGTCAGTGTTGTCACTGGGGGGTGAGGTTTCACTGTAAGATGAGGGGTCATTGTTGTCACTGGGGGATTTGGTGTCACTGTCACTGTGAGATGTGAGGTCAGTGTTGTCACTGGGGGATGAGGTGTCACTGTCACTGTGAGATGTGGGGTCAGTGTTGTCACTGGGGGATGAGGTGTCACTGTCACTGTGAGATGTGGGGTCAGTGTTGTCACTGGGGGGTGAGGTGTCACTGTCACTGTGAGATGTGGGGTCAGCGTTGTCACTGGGGGATGAGGTGTCACTGTGAGATGAGGGTCAGTGTTGTCACTGGGGGATGAGGTGTCACTGTCTTTGTGAGATGTGAGGTCAGTGTTGTCACTGGGGGATGAGGTGTCACTGTGAGATGTGGGGTCAGTGTTGTCACTGGGGGATGAGGTGTCACTGTCACTGTGAGATGTGGGGTCAGTGTTGTCACTGGGGGATGAGGTGTCACTGTGAGATGAGGGTCAGTGTTGTCACTGGGGAATGAGGTGTCACTGTCACTGTGAGATGTGAGGTCAGTGTTGTCACTGGGGGATTTGGTGTCACTGTCACTGTGAGATGTGAGGTCAGTGTTGTCACTGGGGGATTTGGTGTCACTGTCACTGTGAGATGTGAGGTCAGTGTTGTCACTGGGGGATTTGGTGTCACTGTCACTGTGAGATGTGAGGTCAGTGTTGTCACTGGGGGATGAGGTGTCACTGTCACTATGAGATGAGGGTCAGTGTTGTCACTGGGGAATGAGGTGTCACTGTCACTGTGAGATGTGGGGTCAGTGTTGTCACTGCTGGATGAGGTGTCACTGTCACTGTGAGATGTGGGGTCAGTGTTGTCACTGGGGGATGAGGTGTCACTGTGAGATGTGGGGTCAGTGTTGTCACTGGGGGATGAGGTGTCACTGTGAGATGAGGGTCAGTGTTGTCACTGGGGGATTTGGTGTCACTGCAGTATGTGATCCCAGTGATGTCTCCGGGTATACAGGATACGACTCGCTGTATGACAGATACGCTCATTACCTGACGTCGCTCTTGGTTCTCTGGTCCAGGCGATGTCTCCAGCTCTCCTGATAAGGTCTCGCTATACTTCCCCAGTGACGTCTCTCACTGCCCCAGTGAGGTCTCTCTCGTGTGACGCTCTAGCAGGTTCCCTGCACCGTGTCCGGTGTACGTTATTACTATCAGTATTATACTACGTTATGTCCCAGTGTCTGAGGCCCTCAGCCCGGCCAGGGTGTCCCGCTCTCTGTTGCAGTCAGCCGGGTGTCTGTTCCGCTATTTGTTGCAGTCAGCCGGGTGTCGCAGTCCCCAAAGTATCAGCACCGAAATCAAGCTCAGGCCGCTGCAGCGCGAGACGCAGCAGTCAACAGCGAATAGACTGCGCATGCGCACAAGGGACAGCACCACTGACAGCTCAGGGAGACATGAGAGACAGCACCACTGACAGCTCAGTGAGACATGAGAGAGACAGCACCACTGACAGCTCAGGGAGACAAGAGAGACAGCACCACTGACAGCTCAGGGAGACATGAGAGACAGCACCACTGAGAGCTCAGGGAGACATGAGAGAGACAGCACCACTGACAGCTCAGGGAGACATGAGAGAGACAGCACCACTGACAGCTCAGGGAGACATGAGAGAGACAGCACCACTGACAGCTCAGGGAGACATGAGAGACAGCACCACTGACAGCTCAGGGAGACATGAGAGACAGCACCACTGACAGCTCAGGGAGACATGAGAGACAGCACCACTGACAGCTCAGGGAGACATGAGAGACAGCACCACTGACAGCTCAGGGAGACATGAGAGACAGCACCACTGACAGCTCAGGGAGACATGAGAGAGACAGCACCACTGACAGCTCAGGGAGACATGAGAGAGACAGCACCACTGACAGCTCAGGGAGACATGAGAGAGACAGCACCACTGACAGCTCAGGGAGACATGAGAGAGACAGCACCACTGACAGCTCAGGGAGACATGAGAGACAGCACCACTGACAGCTCAGGGAGACATGAGAGAGACAGCACCGCTGACAGCTCAGGGAGACATGAGAGAGACAGCACCACTGACAGCTCAGGGAGACATGAGAGACAGCACCACTGACAGCTCAGGGAGACATGAGAGACAGCACCACTGACAGCTCAGGGAGACATGAGAGACAGCACCACTGACAGCTCAGGGAGACATGAGAGACAGCACCACTGACAGCTCAGGGAGACATGAGAGACAGCACCACTGACAGCTCAGGGAGACATGAGAGACAGCACCACTGACAGCTCAGGGAGACATGAGAGACAGTACCACTGACAGCTCGGGGAGACATGAAACAGCACCACTGACAGCTCAGGGAGACATGAGAGAGACAGCACCACTGACAGCTCAGGGAGACATGAGAGAGACAGCACCACTGACAGCTCAGGGAGACATGAGAGACAGCACCACTGACAGCTCAGGGAGACATGAGAGAGACAGCACCACTGACAGCACAGGGAGACATGAGAGAGACAGCACCACTGACAGCTCAGGGAGACATGAGAGAGACAGCACCACTGACAGCTCAGGGAGACATGAGAGACAGCACCACTGACAGCACAGGGAGACATGAGAGAGACAGCACCATTGACAGCTCAGAGAGACATGAGAGAGACAGCACCACTGACAGCTCAGGGAGACATGAGAGAGACAGCACAACTGACAGCTCAGGGAGACATGAGAGACAGCACCACTGACAGCTCAGGGAGACATGAGAGAGACAGCACCACTGACAGCTCAGAGAGACATGAGAGAGACAGCACCACTGACAGCTCAGGGAGACATGAGAGAGACAGCTCACTGACAGCTCAGGGAGACATAAGAGAGACAGCACCACTGACAGCTCAGGGAGACATGAGAGAGACAGCACCACTGACAGCTCAGGGAGACATGAGAGAGACAGCACCACTGACAGCTCAGGGAGACATGAGAGATACAAAACCACTGACAGCTCAGGGAGACATGAGAGAGACAGCACCGCTGACAGCTCAGGGAGACATGAGAGACAGCACCACTGACAGCTCAGGGAGACATGAGAGACAGCACCACTGACAGCTCAGGGAGACAGGAGAGAGACAGCACCACTGACAGCTCAGGGAGACATGAGAGACAGCACCACTGACAGCTCAGGGAGACATGAGAGAGACAGCACCACTGACAGCTCAGGGACACATGAGAGAGACAGCACCACTGACAGCTCAGGGAGACATGAGAGACAGCACCACTGACAGCTCAGGGAGACATGAGAGACAGCACCACTGACAGCTCAGGGAGACATGAGAGAGACAGCACCACTGACAGCTCAGGGACACATGAGAGAGACAGCACCACTGACAGCTCAGGGAGACATGAGAGACAGCACCACTGACAGCTCAGGGAGACATAAGAGACAGTACCACTGACAGCTCAGGGAGACATGAGAGAGACAGCACCACTGACAGCTCAGGGAGACATGAGAGAGACAGCACCACTGACAGCTCAGGGAGACATGAGACACAGCACCACTGACAGCTCAGGGAGACATGAGAGACAGCACCACTGACAGCTCAGGGAGACATGAGAGAGACAGCACCACTGACAGCTCAGGGAGACATGAGAGAGACAGCACCACTGACAGCTCAGGGAGACATGAGAGACAGCACCACTGACAGCTCAGGGAGACATGAGAGACAGCACCACTGACAGCTCAGGGAGACATGAGAGAGACAGCACCACTGACAGCTCAGGGAGACATGAGAGAGACAGCACCACTGACAGCTCATGGAGACATGAGAGAGATAGCACCACTGACAGCTCAGGGAGACATGAGAGACAGCACCACTGACAGCTCAGGGAGACATGAGAGACAGCACCACTGACAGCTCAGGGGGAGACATGAGAGACAGCACCACTGACAGCTCAGATGGAGACATGAGAGACAGCACCACTGACAGCTCAGATGGAGACATGAGAGACAGCACCAGTGACAGCTAAGATGGAGACATGAGAGAGAGGCAGCACCACTGACAACTCAGGGGGAGACATGAGAGAGACAGCACCACTGACAGCTCAGGGAGACATGAGAGACAGCACCACTGACAGCTCAGATGGAGAGATGAGAGAGACAGCACCACTGACAACTCAGATGGAGGCATGAGAGACAGCACCACTGACAGCTCAGATGGAGGCATGAGAGACAGCACCACTGACAGCTCAGATGGAGGCATGAGAGACAGCACCACTGACAGCTCAGATGTTGGAATGAGAGACAGCACCACTGACAACTCAGATGGAGGCATGAGAGACAGCACCACTGACAGCTCAGATGGAGGCATGAGAGACAGCACCACTGACAGCTCAGATGGAGGAATGAGAGACAGCACCACTGACAACTCTGATGGAGAGATGACAGAGACAGCACTACTGACAGCTCAGAGGGAGAGATGAGAGAGACAGCACCAGTGACAGCTAAGATGGAGACATGAGAGAGAGACAGCACCAGTGACAGCTAAATCACTTGTTATTTCTTCTCTTATTATCTAAACGTTTATCATATCTCAGAAGTTGAACAAGTTAAATCCTTCTGGACTCCCAGTCTGTCTCTCTTTCCAGACTTCTTTTCTA
This sequence comes from Bombina bombina, assembly GCF_027579735.1. Lineage (NCBI taxonomy): Eukaryota > Metazoa > Chordata > Amphibia > Anura > Bombinatoridae > Bombina > Bombina bombina. The sequence goes on from NC_069502.1 coordinate 37,616,900, forward strand.
TTTATATTGTGACACCTCTGGCAGGCTGAATTCTACTGCCGGAATTCAGCATTGCACAAGAACGGAATTTTACGTTCTTCTGCAACACCTCCCCCTGCCCGCACACAGCCAATCACACATGGTCAGGAGCTGTCAATCTCCCTGGTCGGACGAGACCAGGGAGATTAAATATTCGCCACCTAAGAGGTGGCAAAGAGGTTAGGGAAGCAGCGGTCTGTAGGGGGTGCCAAGACTGCCGAAGGCTTTGATAAATTGACTCCTTTATTTCTCCAGTCACACCACAGTCGCTCCCGGTTACGCTGAGGCCTTGATATTTAAAGGTTCTCCAGCTTGGAGAGAAATTGTAGTTCAGACTTTACTGGGGCTGAACTCACTGAATATCAGAAAGAAGGTGAAACTCTCCAGCACTGTGAGTTCTGCCTCTGTGAAGTCTGTTCTATAATCAGAATTTGTAAAATCACAATCCTAAATACACTGCTGTACACAAAATAAAATACAAAATAGAAAGTGAAAAGTTTAAATGTAATAAAATTTTATCTGAAGTGTAAAGTGATATAAAATACAAAGCACAAAGTGTAAATGCAACAGAACAGTCATATCATTGCACTGGACTTGTCTCTCCTTCACATACAGAAATTCAGGGAACGCCCCTTAGTGAAATTTACAAAAGGCAGATTTTGCTTTACTTCTCCAAGGATCTCACAGTGCTGGAGGATCCTTTCAGAATATCTCACCTGAGCAGACAGGTTATGAATATTAGGGCCTGTATGTGATGTTCAGAGGCTGTAAGCACTAGTTTTCCTTTTTATTAGAAGTGCTCTGTATTCACTCACAAGACCTGGTAATGAACTACACTCACAGAGTAAACTAGGTGCACATCCCACGTGCAGGGCAACACCCTCAGAATACACTGGGAGTAGATCCCCTGAAATAAGCTCAAATTAGACTGGTTAGCAAAATCTATTTAACATTAAATTCAAACAAGCACCTTTAAAAAGTATTAGCTCTCAAACATGACCAAAAGGGGGCAAATATTACAAATATAAATGGCAGATTAAAGGGAAGGTCAACACCAAACGTTATTATTTAAAAACATAGCTAAACCCTTTATTTACCATTCCCCAGTTTTGCATAACCAACACTGTTACATAAACGTTTTACCTCTATGGTTACCTTGTATCTAAGCCTCTGCAGACTGCCTCCTTATCTCCGATCTTTTAACAGACTTGCATTTCAGGCAATTAGTGCAGATTCTTAAATAAATCCACGGGAGTGAGCAAGATGTTATTTATATGGCACACATGAACAAACAGTAAATGTTATTAGCTTTTCACAGCCAGACAGTCAGATAGGAGGTAGACTGCAAATTCTTAGAAACCAGCCTATGACCCTACCAAGGTTTAGTCTTTAGCAAAAAATACCAAGAGAAAAAAGCTAATTTGATGATAAAAGTAACTTGAAAAGTTGTTTAAAATGACACGCCCTATCTGAATCATAAAAGTTTATTTTGAACATTACTGACCCTTAAGTAACAGCTGCTCCCATAGATAAGATGAAATACCCCACCCCACCAAGCGACGTCCAGCCTTTGGGTACTACTATAAGCCTCCCCAAACAATGTAGTAAACGTATACTCCAAAGGATATGAAAACATCACTAAGTTATTAGTGAACTTAAGAGTCACTCCAGTTGCTCTTCCAGCTTAGTCCAATAAAGTCTGCTCCTTCTTTGGTGCAATATTTCTATTCTTTATGTGAATATGAAATTTGTAACATACAGTTGTGCTCATAAGTTTACATACCCTGGCAGAATTTATGATTTCTTGGCCATTTTTCAGAGAATATGAATGATAACACAAAAACTTTTCTTTCACTCATGGTTAGTGTTTGGCTGAAGCCATTTATTATCAATCAACTGTGTTTACTCTTTTTAAATCATAATGACAACAGAAACTACCCAAATGACCCTGATCAAAAGTTTATATACCCTGGTGATTTTGGCCTGATAACATGCACACAAGTTGACACAAAGGGGTTTGAATGGCTATTAAAGGTAACCATCCTCACCTGTGATCTGTTTGCTTGTAATTAGTGTGCGTGTATAAAAGGTCAATGAGTTTCTGGACTCCTGACAGACCCTTGCATCTGTCGTCCAGTGCTGCACTGACGTTTCTGGATTCTGAGTCATGAGGAAAGAAAAAGAATTGTCAAATCTGATGGGATCTCAGATTGTCAGATCTGTGGGAAAAAGGTAGTTGAACTGTATAAAACAGGAAAGGAATATAAAAAGATATCCAAGGAATTGAGAATGCAAATCAGCAGTGTTCAAACTGTAATCAAAAAGTGGAAAATGAGGCGTTCTGTTTGATAACATACTGCATTCATCTTGCCATCAATTCTGACCAAATTTCCTGTGCCTTTGTAGCTCACACATCCCCAAAACATCAGCGATCCACCTCCGTGTTTTACAGTAGGAATGGTGTACCTTTCATCATAGGCTTTGTTGACTCCTCTCCAGATGTAGCGTTTATGGTTTTGGCCAAAAAGCTAAATTTTGGTCTTATCACTCCAAATGACTTGATGCTTGTCTCTGTGCTTTTTGGCGTATTGTAAGCGGGATACTTTGTGGCATTTGCGTAGTAATGGCTTACTTCTGGCAACTCCACCATGCAGCCCATCTTTCTTAAAGTGCCTCCTTATTGTGCATCTTGAAACAGCCACACCACATGTCCTTTATTTCCCCTGAAGTTATTTGTTGGTTTGTCTTTGCATCCCGAACAATTTTCCGGGCAGTTGTGGCTGAAATTTTAGTTGGTCTACCTGACCATGGTTTGGTTTCAACAGAAACACTGCTGATTTGCATTCTCAATTCCTTGGATATCTTTTTATATCCCTTTCCTGTTTTATCCAGTTCAACTACCTTTTCCCGCAGATCCCTTGACAATTCTTTTGCTTTCCCCATGACTCAGAATCCAGAATCCAAGAATGGGTTAATTCAAAGATGCCACACTCAGAACTCTATAGCTGATCCCAAATGAAAAGATGAAACCTCAAAATCAACTCAAGAAATGTGCACGAGTATGGGGGTAGGGATAGCGCTAATGAAAGCACAGAGTTATAAGAAAAAAGGAATAAATATGTAACCACTGACTGATGTCTTAATTCGGACAAGGAATAAGTACGTTTTAATTTTAATGTACACACTTATTTAGCTTTGTGTCTATACAACTAGAAAAGATGTAACTGTGTGGGTATATTACTCACTGTGTGAATGTAAGTATGATATACGGCTCTCAAAGATAGGCTAAATGTTAAAGTGTGATCGTGTGATATGTCCGTATAATCTAATGTTTATGAAAAGTTTCTAGTGATGTGTAGGGACTTCTAATAGACTCTATATTAATCTGGTCAAGGACCCTAAAATAGAATGAAATTAAATAAATTCCTCCCACGGAATTAGTATAAAAAATTATTTTTAATAAAACCAAAAAGGATGATGAATAAAAAGTTTTAAAAGTTTTAACATGAAATTAAAAACATTTATTCTAAATGTGATGCCGGCATCCAAAACTAGAGAAATCTTGAATAAATTCAAAGTATATACTGTGTCTTAGCGCTATAATATTCACAGACTCACAGATTCATTGATATAATGTATAGTTTCAAAACATAAATCACTTAATACAAGGTGATACACTGAGTCTTCTAGTCTTAATTACTAACGTATGTTGTTATTGTATCATATCGTTAGTCCCATAAGTTGCAGTAAGTCTCATAATATTTCTTGTTACTGAATGGCAAATATCTTAGGGGAAAACAAAACCTTGATATAATGTCCGCTCCTGATCTGTAAACACACTGATCCGTCTGGTGTGCTTGGCGGGGTGCAGCAGTCCGTGCTGCTTAGTATAGTTCCGGGTTTAACACGTAAGGTACGGTCTGTTGTGACCAGTGAGGTTTTCTGTGTACTTTAGCCTTCCACCTTCGTTGGTTAAATTGTAGGTAGGTAGTGTATTGAAGATTACCGGGTCATGGGACAGGAATTATACATGCAGAGACTAATCTTAATTTGTGAGATATGTCTCAATGTACCTGTCCTAACCGGTATAAGAGTTGTGGAAAACGTTTGCACTGATACAGGGTCAGCAGGAGACTGAGGGGGTGAGAGACTGAAAGTGTGTTGAGAGCTGATTTAGTTCCTGATGGAGTTGATTTTGTTATTGAAGTGGCTGGCAAAGTCTTGAGCGGACAGAGAAGTTGTTTTAGGGGGTGGGTGGAGAAGATTATTGAAAGTGGAGAACAGATGTTTTGGGTTTAAAGAAAGAGTAGAGATAAGAGTAGAGAAGTAATGTTGCTTATAGAGATTAAGGGCAGAATAGTAGGAGTTAAAAATGTACTTGTAATGAAGAAAATCAGCTGAACTCTGAGATTTTCTCCATTGCCTCTCAGCAGTACGGGAACATCTGCGTAGGTACCGTGTCAGAGGAGTATGGCAGGGCTGAGGATGAGAGCGTGATTTCTGAGCTATGGTAAGAAGAGCCACTAAAAAGTTTTGTTTTGTTTCTTCATTTTATAACAGATCAGTGAACCCTACTTGTCTAGTGGGGGAGCATAACCTCTTCAAGTGTCCCTGGCCTTAATTTTTGAGAAATATACATTACAAGTATATTAATATAATATCCATAATAAAACATAATCAGTTTTATTTCAGTGAAGTCTAAATTTAATTGGAGGCTTCTCAATTATTCATTCATATTGCAAGGCTAAATCTCAACCCTTGCAATAATATATTCATATGTAGCCAAATCAATCAACATAAATTGTGGTAATTGTGGTAATAGCTCAGTAAGGTTCCTTTACAAAACAGTTTGGGACAGATTACAAGTGGAGCGCTAAATATTGCTTTCGCCAAAGTGATATTTGCGCTCCACTGAATAATACCAGCGCACGCTTATGTACACTGGTATTGCAAGTTGAGCTGGGAAGCATTGCGCTCATGAGAGCGCACTTCCATAGGCTCCAATGGGAGCCTCGTTCTCATGTCTTGAGACACGGCATGAGAACTAGCGCAGTGAAGGGGGTAAGTATTGTAAATATACAGTATATGTGTTTACTGGGAACACACATTTTGGGGCCATTCGGGGGACTTTTAGAAAACTAACCAGAGATCTGATCTCTGGTTAATTGTATTAGAGCTCATGGGGCATATTTATCAAGGTCTGGCTGACCTGATCCGACAGTGCGGATCAGGTCTGCCAGATCTCGCTGAATACGGAGAGCAATACGCTCGCCGTATTCAGCATTGCACCAGCAGCTCACAAGAGCTGCTGGTGCAATGCCGCCCCCTGCAGACTCGCGGCCAATCAGCCGCCAGCAGGGGGGTGTCAATCAACCCGATCGTACTCGATCGGGTTGTATTGTGGCGATGTCTGTCCGCCTGCTCAGAGCGCACAGGTGGACAGGTTATGGAGCAGCGGTCTTTGTGACCGCTGCTTCATAACTTGTGTTTCTGGCGAGTCTGATGACTCGCCAGAAACACGGGGCATCAAGCTCCATACGGAGCTTGGTACATATGCCCCCATTTCTACTGTCAGCTTGCGGTAGCGATAACCAGCCACTTGTAATGGCTAGTTATTTATCGCGCACCCGCAAACACGCAAATTTGCCCGTTTGCGGGAGCGTGATAAATTAGCGCTCCATTTGTAATCTAGCCCTTTGTTTTTCATTGTAAGATTGTGACAGGTGTTGTAAATCCCTTGTAGCCCCCTAACACCAATGTATGTATTTCTGTTTGCAAATCTCAATCCTGACACCTTGTACCTGTTCACACCTGCTGTCTAAGGGGTCAGTTCTTGTGCATCTTAGAGTGAAATCCTCTCGCAGCCCCCATGAAGCAGAATTCTCTGAGACAAGGGACAGAACCTGGAAGTCTCCCATAGAAAACAGTGAAGCTGTCTGAAATGTAACCACAAGAAGAAGCTGTCGTACGAAACAATTTATTTTAGTATGTGTACCTGTCTAGTGAAAGGAATAATGATACATAAAGGTGCTCCTTTGTCAGATATATGAAAAATGCAGAACTTAGAATTATATTATCAGGAATATCTATCCATCTATCTATCTATCTCTGTATCTGTCTCTCTGTCTGTCTATATACCTGTCTGTCTTTTTATCTATCTATCTCTCCATCTAACGGTCCATCTATCTATCTATCTATCTATCTATCTATCTATCTATCTATCTCTGTATCTGTCTCTCTGTCTGTCTATATACCTGTCTGTCTTTTTATCTATCTACCTCTCCATCTGACGGTCCATCTATCTATCTATCTATCTATCTCTGTATCTGTCTCTCTGTCTGTCTATATACCTGTCTGTCTTTTTATCTATCTATCTCTCCATCTAACGGTCCATCTATCTATCTATCTATCTCTGTATCTGTCTCTCTGTCTGTCTATATACCTGTCTGTCTTTTTATCTATCTATCTCTCCATCTAACGGTCCATCTATCTATCTATCTATCTATCTATCTATCTATCTCTGTATCTGTCTCTCTGTCTGTCTATATACCTGTCTGTCTTTTTATCTATCTACCTCTCCATCTGACGGTCCATCTATCTATCTATCTATCTATCTATCTATCTATCTATCTATCTATCTCTGTATCTGTCTCTCTGTCTGTCTATATACCTGTCTGTCTTTTTATCTATCTATCTCTCCATCTAACGGTCCATCTATCTATCTATCTATCTCTGTATCTGTCTCTCTGTCTGTCTATATACTTGTCTGTCTTTTTATCTATCTATCTCTCCATCTGACGGTCCATCTATCTATCTATCTATCTATCTATCTATCTATCTATCTATCTATCTATCTGTCTCTCTGTCTGTCTATATACCTGTCTGTCTTTTTATCTATCTATCTCTCCATCTAACGGTCCATCTATCTATCTATCTATCTATCTATCTATCTATCTCTGTATCTGTCTCTCTGTCTGTCTATATACCTGTCTGTCTTTTTATCTATCTATCTCTCCATCTAACGGTCCATCTATCTATCTATCTATCTATCTATCTATCTATCTATCTATCTCTGTATCTGTCTCTCTGTCTGTCTATACACCTGTCTGTCTTTTTATCTATCTATCTCTCCATCTGACGGTCCATCTATCTATCTATCTATCTATCTCTGTATCTGTCTCTCTGTCTGTCTATATACCTGTCTGTCTTTTTATCTATCTATCTCTCCATCTGACGGTCCATCTATCTCTCTTTTTATCTCAATCTATCTATCATCTATCTATATACCTATCTATATATCTGTCAATATCTATGTTTGCCTATCACACTGTCTGATTATCTATCTACAGGTATCTATCCGTCTGTCTGTCTATCTATCTGTCTAACTTTCTCTATACATGACAGTATTGCTTTTATATTATTATATCATATATATTTAAACCTTTGTTTTCATTACTATTCAGTTTGCTTTAATGGGATCTGTGAGCATTACACAGCTTGCATTTCAATAGTGCACAATACATTATAACATTCTCATACACCAGGTCACAAAAAGTCATTTTAAATTCTCAGCACAAAAAGTAAAGGTTCTTCTCTTGTATCATACAACTAACAACTGATGTGCAAGCTGTTTGTTCTTGCATATGTTCCATAGCTAATTTCAGTGCTGTCTGATATTTTTAATATTAATATTTATAAGTGACAATCTTGCTGCGATCACACAAGAATAAAAGAAAATTGTTAACATCAACGAATTGGCTCTCAATGTCAAGAAGCAGCTTCAAAGGCAAAAAGATATTGATGCGCATAAAATAAGCATTAATGCTAGCGAGGAGAAATGTGTC
>NC_069502.1:37736857-37744357 GCF_027579735.1 Bombina bombina
AAATACTTTATCATAGACACTATTCTATCTGAAAACCTTACAATGGTTGTGTTTCAGTGCAAGTGCTTGTAAGTTCTGGTAAAGAGAATGACCACTAGACAGAAGAACCTGAGGAAGAATAACTGTCTTGTACCAAACAGGTGCCTGAAGAACCATACTGTCCCACATGGTAATCTGAATCCCTTGTAGGAGTAAAACATCAATTAGTCTGATCATACAAATAATGACCATGTGCTCACGCCAATAGCATGAGGACCCTCTCTTCTGGAACAATACAGGGCAAGTGGGTAGTTTCCCTTTATGGGCTAAATTGCAAGTGGAGCACTCATTTATTACGTGCCCGCAAACTGGCAAATTTGCCAATTTGCAGGCACACAATAAATAACCAGTCATTACAAGTGGCTAGTTATTGCTACTGTGAGCTCAAGGTAGTAATTAGCGTTTATAAAATTAACCAGAGATCAGATCTCTGGTTAATTTTATAAATGTGTCCCAAATGCCCCCAAAATACTGTGTAGTGTATCTTTTTTTACAAAATAGCCTTGCTCTGTGAGTTTGGGTGGTCAACCATTTTGTGGCTGGGCTGTAGTTGTTCCTAAATGCTTCTACTTGACAACAATGGCACTTACAGTTGACCACGACAGATCTAGTAGGGCAGAAATGTCACAAACTGACTTGTGACAAAGGTGGCATCCTATGACAGTGTCATGTTTAAACTTACTGAGCTCTTCAGTATTACCCAATGTACTGCAAATGTTTGTCTATGTAGATGTCATAGTTATGTGCTGGATTTTATGCACATCTTAGCAATGGGTGTGGCTGAAACACCTGAACTAAATAATTATAAGGGGTGTGTCCACATACTTATGACCATATAGTGTCGGTGTGAAGCATAGAATACATTTGTTATATAGCACAGCACAGCAGTGTACAAATATGCACACACTAATATTTAAAGGGATATGAAACCCAAATATTTTCTTTCATATGTCAGATTTGCTCTATGTTGGGTTTCATATCCATTTAAAGAGTAAGAAAAAAAGTTTGTAAAAATAACTACCAAATAGATACAACATGTACAACAGAGTAAAAAAGAAGATATCCACACAACACTAATATCCTCACAACACCACATATAGCAAATGATGATCTACTGTAATACCCAAAGAGTTTTCCAGAGCAGGAATTTACCATCTGGACAGACACAGAGTGCAGACAACCAACAAGCTTAAGAACCGTGACACTATCCTGCCTGTTCCTGCAGGATCAATCCGTATGGGTAATGGTAACTGTAGTGGGGAACCCTCTGAAAGTCAGCCTCAGTCCATAAGTAGACAAGAAAACCCCCAAGGATACATCTCTTTATTTTATGGGGGTATCAATATGCTGGGAACACTTGTCACACACTAGCCAAACTCAAAACGAAAGATTACTTGCAAAGGATTATAAGTCAAACCCTAAATGGTTTTTTAAGTACATAAATGGAAAAAATCTAAGAAGGACAATATACAGTAGGTACATTAAAATGTGTGAAGGGTAGCATGACTAACAGTGACAGGGAGAAGGCTGAGGTACTAAAACAGTTCTTTTCTTCAGTATACACAAGAGAGGAACCAATGGGAGATACTTTGAAACAAACTAGAACATACAAGCCCATATCATTAAATGTGTTATCTCTAGAGTATATCAGGAAAAAACAGATAATATTAAGGTAAATAAAACTCCAGGCCCAGATGGAATACACCCAAGGGTTTTACGGGAATTTAGCACTGTTATAGATAAGCCTCTACTCTTAGACTAACTCTTTTTCTACTCTACTTTTTCAAGACTCATTATCCTCAGGCATAGTACCCCAGGAATGGCGTAAAGCTAACGTGGTGCCACTCTTTAAAAAGGGAAGCTGGGTTGATCCAGGAAGCTATAGACCAGTTAGTCTGACATCAATAGTGGGGAAGATATTTGAAGGGATTATAAAGGATTATATTGATGAGCACATTTGTGTAAACAAGATTATAAATTCAAATCAGCATGGTTTTATAAGAAACAGATCACGTCAAACTAATCTAATTAGATTCTATGAGGAAGTAAGTAAAAATATAGATAAAGGGAAATCAGTTGATGTGATATACTTGAATTTAGCAAAGACGTTTGATACAGTGCCACATGAGAGATTAAAGGGAAATGAAACCCAGCATTTTTCTTTCATGATTCAGATAGAGAATACGATTTTAAACAACTTTCCAATTTACTTCTATTATTTAATTTGCTTCATTCTCTTGTTATTCTTTGCTAAAAGGTTTATCTATGAAAGCTCAGGAGCAGCAGAGAATTTAGGTTCTAGCTGCTGATTGGTCGCTGCATATATATATATATACCAATTGTCATTGGCTCACCCATGTGTTTAGTTAGAAACCAGTAGTGCATTGCTGCTCCTTCAACAAATGATACAAAGAGAATAAAACAATTTAAATTATAGAAGTAAATTAGAAAGTTGTTTAAAATTGTATTCTCTATCTGAATCATGAAAGAAATTTTAGGGGTTTCATGTCCCTTTAATGTACAAAATTAAGGAACTGGGAATAGCTGAAAATGTTAGCTCATGGATAAATAACTGGATAAAAGACAGGAAGCAACAAGTAGTAGTAAACGGATGATACTCAGATTGGACAAAGGTAATCAGTGGAGACCCCCAGGGATCAGTACTTTTTAATATTTTTATTAATGACTTGGAGCAAGGATTAAAGAGCAACATCTCTATTTTTGCAGATGATACAAAGTTGTGTAAGGTCATTAGGTCAGTGCAGGATGAAATTGCTTTACAAGGAGATCTACAAAAATTAGAAGAATGGGCAGGTAAATGGAAAATTAGATTTTATACAGGAAAATGCAAGGTTCTACATTTTGGAAGTAAAAATAAGCAGGCAAAACCTATTATTTAAATGGGACTAGACTTAGCAAAACGGAGGAGGAAAGGGATTTGGGAGTGCTTATAGATAACAAGCTAAAGATGGATGCACAATGCAAGGCAGCAGCTTCTAAGACTAATAAGATACTAGCATGTATTAAAAGAGGCATTGATGCAAAGAAGAAAAGCATAATTCTGTCACTATATAAATCCCTGGTAAGACCTCACCTTGAGTATGGAGTGCAATTCTGGAGATCAATCTCAAAAAAATACATTGTAGACTTAGAAAAAGTTCAGAGAAGGGCCACAAAACTAATAAAGGGAATGGAGAATTTAAGCTATGAGGAGAGGCTAGCCAAACTGGGTCTGTTTTCTCTAGAAAAAAGGCACTTGAGAGGTGACATGATTACTTATAATAAATAAATATAAATATATTCAAGCTCTGTTTATTTCAAGAAATTTTTTTGACAAGAGGTTACAATTTAAGGCTGGAAGAAAGGAGATTTATTCTACAGCAACGTAAATGTTTTTTTACTGTAAAATAAATCAAATTGTGGAACTCATTACCTAAGGAGGTAGTATATACCAATACCTTAGATACATTTATGGGTCACCTTTTAAGATGGGATTAAATTTAAACTCAACTGGAGCATTTATTGTAAGTGTATTAAGATTTTTATAGGTTGAAGTTGATGAACTTCTGTCTTTTTTCAATAACATCTACTATGTTACTATATATAGCTGCGGAAAGGTTCCTGTGACAATGGGGTGGTTGGACCCTTGCAGTAACAAATATGCTTTACTGAGAGGGGTCAATCCTCTTTTTTCTATATGTGCACAAAACAAAAATCAACTTGACATGTCAGCATTATTTCCACGTCCAAAAAACACTTAATGCCTGAATTTATGGCTTCAGCCCAGATGCATGTCCTCCATATCCCCTTTATAGCAGCTACAGACCCATTTTAGAATCCCTGAGTCTCTTTACTGACCTATGCGTGGTGGCTTCATGTGACAGCACTAGGTTCTGGTCCCTGGACTGTAGGTTGGAAAAGCCTGGGCTAAAGTCTTGCACTTGATTCATATATATAGCTTCTAACTTCAGACTACTGCACAGATAGAGCATGATGCATGCAGTGTTTCTAATTTCAGTACACATCTGAATACAGACTATTTCCACAGTTCCCCTGTTCACTGAATGGATAATGTATCTATAATGCTCTGTACCAGCCACAGTAACTAGAATAAGCTTTGTAAAATACAAGCATAAAGCAAGTCTGCTAAGCTGAAGTCATTAATCAGAATAATGTACGGTGAAGCCATCTGTCATATGGTCTGACATGCAACCAAGTCATTATATTGCACAGTAGATTAATACTGGTTCAACAGATCTTATTACTTGGGTGAAAAATAACACTTGGATCCATATTATATCCGGATATGATATTCTTTAAATTATTTTTTCTACCTGTTTAAGCTCCACAATATTCCACAACATGAAAACAATGTCAGCCAATCAGCAAGCAGGTTTGTCATCAAACAATCAGAGAACAGATGGTTTAAGCCAATCAGCTTTGTCAAATGTCTGCATTGAGATGTGTACAATAAATATTTGTTAGGAAGCAACTGATAACGTTTGCTCAAATTCTGTGTCACTAGACAATATTATATACGAATATCATATAATCAGCAATTAAGCACTACACCGCAGAATATCTGCATGCAAAACAAATCATTTTGTTAGCAACATTTGTATTGTATGTAAGTACAGGGAAACATCCCTGGAAAAGCCTATTGCGTATATTTATATTGTCTCACTGAGTGGCCTGTAGCAGGATCCGTTATTGGTGCAGGACACACGCTCCAGCCTCTCTGAAAAATAATAGTTTTTGTCGTTAAATTACAGGAAATGCAGACACAATAAGAGCTATGCATACATTTGCATTTTACTTTCGTTCATGATTTAGATAGAAAATACAATTTCAAACCACTTTCTAAATTACTTCTATTATCAAATTTTCTTCATTTTTTGTTTTTTTTTGTGCACGTGTCAGCAACGCTATATGACAGCAGTTTTGCAACAATGCTATACATTAGCAAGAGCACTAGATGGGAGCACTATTTCCTGTCATGTAGAGCTCCAGACGTGCATGTTACCTATCTAGGTATCTCCTTAACAAAGAATAAGATGAGAACAAAGCAAATTTGATATTAGAAATAAATTGGAAACTTTTTTTAAAATTGTATTCTCTGTCTGAATCATGAATGAAAAAAATCTTCGGTTTCATGTCCCTTTCACTAAATGTTTACATTGGGGAATGTGAGCTGAATAATAGAAAACTAAAACTAAAACAAAATAAAAAGTTTCTGATAACTAAAACAAATCATTGTCTTGTTGTCCCAGTTACATTATGCACTTATGAAACCATGCACTCACATACCAGATAAGCTGAAGCCGGATTCGTGAAGATCCCTCACCCCCCCGTGACGTGTGGTTGGCCGAGTGGGAGTGTCTGCCATCGGGCTGCCTGTTTCCTTTTTGCCAGCATGCACCACAGCTACATCCCCCTGATAAGGAGTCCGGTCTACACATTTGAGGCTTAAGGTCTGTCAATGAAAACAGAAAAAAGAATATTTCGGTTTAATAAATGTATTTTTTAGATAGAATTTCAGAATATTTGCATATTTAAAATGGGACAGTTTGGAGACCAAAGTATCATTTAGGCAATATTTACGTCATTATAGCTTATACATGCAGCCTAAAGGTAGTTTTATATCATTTGTAATACTTTTGTACACATAGCACCCTCAGAACAACAGACAGAACTGTAATCAGAAAGGTGATAGCTGTTTTAAATACATATAGACTATTTATTTTCATTTTAGAGCACAAAAAACAAACAAAACTAAAGACACAGGCAGAGAAGATTGTGACTTACAGGAAGGGAAAAAATTCTAATCATTTCATTTTTAAAAAAAATTAATTAAAAAGTTTCGGAATAAGTTTGAATTTTGAGGAATTCGTACCTATGTCACATATAAGGGTTCAGTGATTCATTACTTTGAATGAAACAGGACCCATCTGGGCAAAATGTGCTACTAAAGCTGACATGGGCTTCTGGGTCACTGTGCCAGTCTCTAGGGGTGTTAGAGAGTAAATATCCCCCCACGCCGTTGGTACAACTGTCTGCAATCTGGGATGTAAAACGACATTTGCAGGGACACTGAAAACCTAGAGTGGCATGACCCCTAACGATAACCAAGAGGTCAATGTAAAAAGTTTTATAATTACTGGGCACTAGGTTTAGGGTAATAAATGTAGTAGCCGTGTAATCCCATGTGAGCTCTCATTAATCAAACACAAAATAAAGACACAGAAGCCCCTGTTTAATACAACTATTATTAGCTTAATATGAAATGGTAGTTTAATCCATTAGACACTTGGTTTAAAGAAATAAAAACTGAGTTCAAATGGTGTCATTCTCATTGCGAAGAGGAGCTGCTCCAGTTTGTAAAGGTCTATTAATTACTAGGGCTCACACCCAGTCGCTATCGTACTGGCAGGGGCATATTTATAAAGATTAGGTCAGTGCAGATAATTAAACGGTAAAGATAAAAATAAAGTCAGTGAGGGGGGCGTGTTCTTACATCGTTCTGGATAAGACGCACTTTCTGAGAGCTCCGGCAGAACCGGGTCATCAGTGCAGTCAGTTAAATCTGACATACTGAATCTATTATAAAACAGCTGCTCATAACCGCTCTTAACATTCGACACCATAGCTTGTCACTTTATGCTCGGTAGCCACAGACAGAAAAGGCGATATGACAATGGCAGAGTCAGAAAATGTGAAACAAGTGACCGCAGTCGAAAGATTTGCCAGTTTGGAGATAATGTGGCTAAAGATCATGCAGAAATGCTTGCCTAGCTCAATATTGGAAGCTATTGAAATACCAGCTCAAGGGAATCATATAACGCAAAACATAGCCTATGGAGATGATCATCATGACCCAAGTTCCGAGGACACAGATGCAGTTGAACCATACTCTACCAACTCAGCTAAAGCGGTATATACATGTGAAGGGGTAATACATCCGAAACAGCAAAGCCCCTCTCTCGCTAAATCCGCAGTCCAATCCGGCAACAAAGAACTGGGGATCATCACTTCCTCACTGCGAAGCCTACAAACCGCGAAGAATAAGTCAAAGAAAAGCGGATCTAACGCATCTCTTTAAAGCTCCAGACCCTCCGGTCACTACAGCTATCTCGGAGTTAGCATTTAAAGGGAGATCAGAGGATTTCGGGAAACCCGCCACAGCCCGCTACCATTCTAGATCTACTTGCTGTCTCAGAGTCCCCCTGCACAACTAGAATTGGGAAGAAAAAGCTATTCTTATCTAACCTGAATACGAATGCAGGGATTGATCCAGCAGCGCTAACAGGGACATCAGCTATTTCTGAGGACTGGACTTTCACGACTGGGAATTTACAAACAGGGGATTGTTTATTTAAAGTCAAATATCTTGGTCAGAAGGTACTGTCAGATTTTTCTACTTTGCTTCAGTACTGAAACCCCAAGTGCCTAACACAAGAATGG
>NC_069502.1:37746857-37794357 GCF_027579735.1 Bombina bombina
AAGTCAGTCTCTTTCACTTCCTGTTTCTTTACTGCTCTCTAATAGAGAAGGTGATGTGATTTATTTGTCTAAAACTTACCTAGTGTTTTTTTCCTTCCTCCCCACTCACTCACTAAGAGTGGATTTCTTGTCTTTCTTTCTCTTTCCTATTTTTCTCAATATTTATTTGATATATTTGCTCTTTATCCAAATTTTGAAATTTCTTTATATTATCTTTGCCCATTGACAGTTTTCTCACAGTTTTTTCTATTATCTCTTATATGTAATTCCTTATCCGTATTGTATATGTTTACCTTTGTTATAGTGCTGTCTAATAACACTGTAAATCTTATAACGCTGCTTCGCTGCAACACGTGGGCCAAAATCTATTTTGTCCTGCTTCCCACGGCTTTGCACGAGCGGCCATCTTACTTGTGTCTTCTTCTACCTAAACCCGGCCGCCATCTTGGATCACGGCCATTTTGTTTTCTCTATTTTCTGCGATTACACCCATTTTGCAATCCGATGTAATCCTTTCTTTTATTGCCTAATTTTTTAATTTTTTTTTATATTTTCTTTATTGAGGTTGCTATAAACATATACAGTGTATGTAGAATTGCCAAAACTGAAGTAGTACAGACGATGGGACACAATTCACAGTGATAAAACAGTGTACAGCCAGGGAGATATAGATTCAAAATAGGCAAAGATAGCTGTAACCTCATTTTTATAATTATATAAACCTCCTCTGAAATTAGTAGGCCACTCTTGCACCATGGTAAAATATAAATACTAAATAGAGGTAAATAAGTTGAGTCAAGAGCCACTTTCAGGCTTGGTAGAGCATAAAACATTAAATAGATATATCAACAACAGATTATGTAATAAGTTTCAACAACGATGGGTAAAATGTAGTTGTTCTGTAAACACATGTATTACATTCATCAACAAGTTATCACAGTCTAGAGAGATACAGGTGATCAGACATATGCGTACAATTAATACCGAACTAGTATCAGTGGTATAGTGTTTCATTTATCAATCTGTCTATTCAGTCTCAATACAAATAATGTGTTATCCACACTTCACAGTCTATCTATGACTGTAAATCTTTAAGATCACTGAAAGAAAAATTGTTGATGAATGAATTGGGTTGTTGCCATGCAAAGAAAAAAAAATTAAATAAACGCTTCTATAGGATTTATTTTCCTTTGCTTACGAAGTAAGCTCAATGGTGTAAGGGGGGGGGGGTAGCGCTTGTCATAAGGCCAAATGTACTGATAACTTAAAAGAACAGCAAAATTCACAAAAGAAGTAAGCTTAATGGTATAAGGGGGAGGGGGTGGAGAAAATTTCTATAGGATACATTTTCCTTGCTTACGAAGTAAGCTCAATGATATAAGGGGGAGGGGGGGACGGAGCCGAAAGATAAAATTTTAAGGTTGGGTTGGCAAAGAGGATATATAACATTGTAAGGAGAAATAAGAGCTATGCATGAAGTTTTAACCTCATAAGGTACTCAGTTAGATGTAGCACCCCTCTAGGATTTTGTGGCCACTAAACCAATATGGGGAAAGGATATGTGTTGTATCTCCCCTCAGGGATTGCTATCACCACTGGACGGAGACGGGGTATTAGATATGACCCACTCTGACTCACAGAGTGGGAAAGGGTGAGGGGAGATACCTTTCTTGTCTCCTCTTTTTTTTTCTCTTTTCCCCTTAATATAATTTTTCTTAAGGTGTTGAAGAAACATAAACATTCAATATATTGCATTTTCCAAACATATCATGTGACCAAATGTATAAATGATATAAAATAACACAAAAATATTTCAAGACATGGTACTCTGTAGGAAATATTGCAGAGTTATTTAATTTGCTAACTTATAGGAATGTTTCAGTACATAACCATCTGTTTAAAGACAACGGGGCCTATTTATCAAAGGTCTTGCGGACCTGATCCGACAGTGCGGACCCTAAATTAGAAGAAATGGCCTGCTCGGAAGGAGGTTCTGCAGCAAATGGTTTACTATTTGGTGAATCATTCATCAGGGAACTCAGCAGAAATGTGTCAGCTTTCACGACTCTTGATAGAGCCCAATCTAATGTACGGAGGGTCCTGTACGGCAAAAGTTTTTTTTTTTTTGCCAGGGCTGGCAGGTTCAGGGGGCGCCTGTTCAGCCGTGCTAACTTCAGAGGTTCTTTCCGGCAGACCTACACGGCACCACAGATTAGACCTCTCTTCCCCACCAGTGGTAGATGTTTCAGGAGCAGGGGTACCCCTCGCCAACTACAAACATCCCCAGCAGGACCTGATCAAGGTGAGCAATACTTTACCCCTTCTTGTTTTCAACAAAAAAGTGGGGGACAGACTTGCACATTGTTTATCAACATGGTCACTACGCACCTCAGACCCATGGGTACTTTAGACAGTCCAGGGTTTCCATCTAGAATTCGTACAATTCCCATCCCAACCTATTACACCTACCCCATACCTTTCCCATCTCAAATGCAATGTCTGATAGATTCAGAACTTTCACAACTTTGGCAAAAAGACGCTATCGAGGAGACCCACTCAAAAGGTTTCCTCAGCAACATGTTCTTAGTAAAGAAGGAAGATGGGGGAGCCCGTCCGGTCATAAACCTAAAGGAACTCAATCGATTCCTAGTCTACAGACATTTCAAGATGGAGGGCATCCATCTTGTCAGAGACATTCTCCAAATAAACGATTGGATGGTTCGCTTAGGTCTAAAAGATGCCTACCTAACAGTCCCCATGCACCAGTCCTTTCGCCACTACCTTCAGTTCCTATGGCAAAGACGCACTTGGCAGTTCACCTGCCTTCCCTTTGGCCTCAGTTCGGCACCCTGGTACTTCACAAAGATCATGAGGCCAGTCACAGCTTTCCTCAGATCCAGGGGAATTCGCCTAATCGTATATCTAGACAATATTCTCATTCTAGCTCAGGACAAATCCATCCTCTTACAACAACATCTGTCCACTATGGCCTCTCTCCTACAAAATCTGGGTTTCGCCATAAATTTAGAAAAATCCTGTACCTCTCCTTCCCAGACCATGGAATTTCTAGGCTTTTCCGTGAATTCCCTTTGAGCCTCTCTGGCTCTCCCAGAGACCAAGCTAAAAACGATTTGCAAAGAACTCAACTCCACGTTAAAGAAGTCCCACATTTCCCTCCGATAATTAGCCAGGATAATTGTTCTCCTCTCAGCCTCAATTCAGGCGCTCTTCCCGGGCCCTCTTTACTATCGAGCTATATAGAAACTCAAACACTATCATCTCACTCTAAATCCCTCTTACTCTAAGTCCATTGCCTTGACCCAAGAGGTCAAACAAGAAATGTCTTGGTAAACAAATAATAAGAGAGGAAGAGAGGCCAACTCTTGTAAAAGAATACACTAATAGCACTCAAGGGTTTAGGGGTTAATCTCACAGCTTAAAAAAGCTGAGAATAGTAAAACAACTTACTTACAGTATGAGAAATGTGGGATTGCAGAAAATAAAACTTAACTTTTATTAAGTCACATACAATAGGATGTTAAAATTAAAAGTACTCTCAGGTACTTTAAGGCAGTAAAATGTATTATAGCTCAAGGAATGAGTAGCCAACCATAATTAATGAAATGTACTGTGAGCTGGCTGGAGTGGTTTCCCACCCCGCTTGTGTGTGAGTCATCAGATATTTCCACTGTAAATCAATTGCACTTATTCACTCTGTACCTATGTTTGTCCTTACTTATGTAACCCTTAGTATAGGTAATTAATCATGTGTATAACAACTGATCAAATTACTGTGGAGGAACAAACAGAGGGGTCATATTTGTTAAATAACTGGTTTCGATTATTTGCCTTGCATAAAAATTGTCACTCAGTAATAGCAATGCAGATGTTAATAAAGTAGCCTGATACACAATATGTAATTAACCAACTTTGAGCTCAAACTAAAACCTCTTATGCATATTGAATCAATAATGCAGGTTCCGTATCAGTGAGAGAGCTCCAGTATACTATTGGTGTAAAGCTGTCATATAAATATTACCCAAATGCTTTTAGGTGAATTGCAGAGGTACACATCCTCCTTATACATCAATTGCCTGGAACTCATTGCAGGTTCCTTTGCAATACGTTCCTTCGCAAATTCTTTGACAAACTGCTGTGTCCTTTTCCGTATGGACAATATATCAGCGGTTCAATATATTAACCGCCTTGGAGGCACCAGATCACAGACCCTGTCTTCCTTAGCAAAACAGTTCTACCAATTCTGCTTCGATCACAGGATATCAGTGATAGCAGAATACTTACCGGCCAGTCCAACATCTTAGCAGATTGGTTTTCACCTTATTGGAGAGGTCTCTGGACCTCTTTGCTTCCAGGACCAACACACAGCTTCCAGCTTATTTTAGTTGGCTCCCAGATCCAGGTGCGATAGCTTCGGATGCTTTCCTCCAGACCTGGCACCAGAAGGGAGGCTACGCCTTTCCACCTTTCTCCATGATTCCCAGGGTCATTCTCCACACACGCAGGCTCCAAATCCAATAAGTCCTGATCACTCCTTGGTGGCCGTCTCAAGCTTGGTTCCCAGACCTGCTAGAACTCTCAGTCCTTTCTCCTCTGGTCCTTCCTCTCTGGCCGGATCTCTTTACAGACAATCAGGGATCTCCCCATCCCCTAATTCTCAACACAATTTCCAGGGTTCCTGAGACTTCTCAGGTCTTTCGATCCCAGCTCAAAAACTCCTCCGGGACTCTTGGGCTCCGGGAACTAGAAGATCTTACCTGGCAGCCTGGTCGGTAATGGCTTCATTGGTGTATGGCAGAACGTACTGATCCCTATTCAGCCCCTGTTACCCTAGTAGCAAACTTTCTTACTCACCTCTATGAATAAGGTAAAACGTATCGCTCCATTAATCTTTGCAGATCGGCCGTCTCGGCAGCTCACTATCCGGTGGATGGTTTCCCTTTAGGTAAACACCACCTCATCTGCAGCATTATGCAAATTGGCTGTCCTCCTCTGTCTCCTTTCCTTTTGCAGAGTGTCGGATGTACAGGCTTTGGATAGAGATGGATTTACTTTTTTCCCAGAAGGGGTTCTCTTCTCTATCCACAGGCGTATAAAGACTTTTCCCTCTAAAGTAACCTATCCCTATTTAGAGGAAAAGCCTCACTTATGTGTAGCAGCGTGCCTGAAAGAATATTTATCCGGAACAGCTTCTTTGGCTGTCTCTGTTCCCCTCTTAATCTCTTATGTTAATTTTTTCAGACCAGTCTCGGCTCCTACCATAGCGAGATGGGTTAAATGGGACTCGTCATGAAGTACGGAGGTTCTGACCATCTTTCTGGTCCTGTTCGGTGGTTATGTTTAGTTCAATCATCAGTTCTAGGATATCGTTTGGATTCCAGTAAAGAAAGAGGAAGTGAAAGAGACTGACTTATACTATATTATGGTTGCTGTGCCCCCATTGGCTGAGGGCTTTTACTTTGTTTCAAATGTTCTGTATCTTTACTGCTGGAGATTTCAAGTAAAGGAAGTTAATCAAAATACTCGCCACCTGTCTTTAAAAAAATTGTGACTAATGTGTCACCAAGGCTAACATAATCATCATTACGCATAAACATTCACAGCATAAGCCACTATATGATAAGTTTTAAACAATGCAGAATTACACCTACTTGACTGTTCTACACGGTAGTTATAGTACAAATGAAGACAACTAATATGTTATTATTTAGATATCCCTTCACCCCCATATTGCACCTCATTAGCACACAGCTAATCCATATTGTCCCCAAAATATCTCCAAAGCTGTCACACTTTGTAACAGCACATGTGGATAAGTGGTTTAGGAGCAACCTTTAATTTTGATTTTGTTAATATCCCTGTCTCAAAAAATGGATGCACCAGCGGTCCAAAAGCGACCACAATAGACGCTCTAAGGGATCAAAAATCATATTTGCTATTCTATGTAACCTGCTCATTTATTATGTTTGTCCTTTAAAAAAATATTAAAAAAATAAAGTCAGTGTGATTGCAATCTATTGTTTAAAGGGACATTAAACACTTTGAGATAGTAATATAAAATGATAAATCATATATATGTTACGTGTACAGTCAGTAATCCGGGCAATGCTGGGATTACCTAAGCGGCTGTGGGTAAAGCCCGTTGTACTGTAATTCGGCTGTAGGTAAAGCCCGTTGTACTGTAATTCGGCTGCAGGTAAAGCCCGTTGTACTGTAATTCGGCTGCGCGTAAAGCCCGTTGTACTGTAATTCGGCTGTGGGTAAAGCCAGTTGTACTGTAATTCGGCTGTGGGTAAAGCCCGTTGTACTGTAATGCGGTTGTAGGTAAAGCCCGTTGTACTGTAATTCGGCTGCGGGTAAAGCCCGTTGTACTGTAATTCGGCTGTGGGTAAAGCCTGTTGTATTGTAATTTGGCGGTGGGTTAAGCCCGTTGTACTGTAATTCAGCTGTGGGTAAAGCCCGTTGTACTGTAATTCGGCTGTGGGTAAAGCCCGTTGTACTGTAATTCGGCTGCGGGTAAAGCCAGTTGTACTGTAATTCGGCTGCAGGTAAAGCCCGTTGTACTGTAATTCGGCTGCGGGTAAAGCCCGTTGTACTGTAATTCGGCTATGGGTAAAGCCTGTTGTACTGTAATGCGGTTGTGGGTAAAGCCCGTTGTACTGTAATTCGGCTGTAGGTAAAGCCCGTTGTACTGTAATTCGGTTGTGGGTAAAGCCCGTTGTACTGTAATTCGGTTGTGGGTAAAGCCCATTGTACTGTAGTTCGGCTGTGGGTAAAGCCCGTTGTACTGTAATTCGGCTGTGGGTAAAGCTCGTTGTACTGTAATTCGGCTGTGGGTAAAGCCCGTTGTACTGTAATTCAGCTGTGGGTAAAGACCGTTGTACTGTAATTCGGCTGTGGGTAAAGCCCGTTGTACTGTAATTCGGCTGTGGGTAAAGCCCGTTGTACTGTAATTCGGCTGTGGGTAAAGCCCGTTGTACTGTAATTCGGCTGTGGGTAAAGCCCGTTGTACTGTAATTCGGCTGTGGGTAAAGCCCGTTGTACTGTAATTCGGCTGTGGGTAAAGCCCGTTGTACTGTAATTCAGCTGTGGGTAAAGCCTGTTGTACTGTAATTCGGCTGTGGGTAAAGCCCGTTGTACTGTAATTCAGCTGTGGGTAAAGCCCGTTGTACTGTAATTCAGCTGTGGGTAAAGCTCGTTGTAATGTAATTCGGCTGTGGGTAAAGCTCGTTGTACTGTAATTCGGCTGTGGGTAAAGCCTGTTGTACTGTAATTCAGCTGTGGGTAAAGCCCGTTGTACTGTAATTCAGCTGTGGGTAAAGCCCGTTCTACAGTAATTCAGCTGTGGGTAAAGCCTGTTGTACTGTAATTCAGCTGTGGGTAAAGCCTGTTGTACTGTAATTCGGCTGTGGGTAAAGCCCGTTGTACTGTAATTCGGCTGTGGGTAAAGCTCGTTGTACTGTAATGCGGTTGTGGGTAAAGCCCGTTGTACTGTAATTCGGCTGTAGGTAAAGCCCGTTGTACTGTAATTCGGCTGTGGGTAAAGCCCGTTGTACTGTAATTTGGCTGTGGGTAAAGCCTGTTGTACTGTAATTCGGCTGTGGGTAAAGCCCGTTGTACTGTAATTCAGCTGTGGGTAAAGCCCGTTGTACTGTAATTCAGCTGTGGGTAAAGCCCGTTGTACTGTAATTCAGCTTTGGGTAAAGCCCGTTGTACTGTAATTCGGCTGTGGGTAAAGCCCGTTGTACTGTAATTCGGCTGTGGGTAAAGCCCGTTGTACTGTAATTCGGCTGTGGGTAAAGCCCGTTGTACTGTAATTCAGCTGTGGGTAAAGCCCGTTGTACTGTAATTCAGCTGTGGGTAAAGCCCGTTGTACTGTAACTCGGCGGTGGGTAAAGCCCGTTGTACTGTAATTCAGCTGTGGGTAAAGCCCGTTGTACTGTAATTCAGCTGTGGGTAAAGCCCGTTGTACTGTAATTCAGCTGTGGGTAAAGCCCGTTGTACTGTAATTCGGCTGTGGGTAAAGCCCGTTGTACTGTAATTCGGCTGTGGGTAAAGCCCGTTGTACTGTAATTCGGCTGTGGGTAAAGCCCGTTGTACTGTAATTCGGCTGTAGGTAAAGCCCGTTGTACTGTAATTCAGCTGTGGGTAAAGCCCTTTGTACTGTAATTTAGCTGTGGGTAAAGCTCGTTGTACTGTAATTCGGCTGTGGGTAAAGCCCGTTGTACTGTAATTCGGCTGTGGGTAAAGCCCGTTGTACTGTAATTCGGCTGTGGGTAAAGCCCGTTGTACTGTAATTCGGCTGTGGGTAAAGCCCGCTGTACTGTAATTCGGCTGTGGGTAAAGCCCGTTGTACTGTAATTCGGCTGTGGGTAAAGCCCGTTGTACTGTAATTCGGCTGTGGGTAAAGCCCGTTGTACTGTAATTCGGCTGTGGGTAAAGCCCGTTGTACTGTAATTCGGCTGTGGGTAAAGCCCGTTGTACTGTAACTCGGCGGTGGGTAAAGCCCGTTGTACTGTAATTCGGCTGTGGGTAAAGCCCGTTGTACTGTAATTCGGCTGTGGGTAAAGCCAGTTGTACTGTAATTCAGCTGTGGGTAAAGCCCGTTGTACTGTAATTCGGCTGTGGGTAAAGCCCGTTGTACTGTAATTCGGCTGTGGGTAAAGCCCGTTGTACTGTAATTCAGCTGTGGGTAAAGCCCGTTGTACTGTAATTCGGCTGTGGGTAAAGCCCGTTGTACTGTAATTCAGCTGTGGGTAAAGCCCGTTGTACTGTAATTCGGCTGTGGGTAAAGCCTGTTGTACTGTAATTCAGCTGTGGGTAAAGCCCGTTGTACTGTAATTCAGCTGTGGGTAAAGCCCGTTGTACTGTAATTCCCCCATCTACACTATTTATCTTTTATTTTTGCCCCACCAAGCATTTATTTAGTGTTTAATGTCCCTTTAATGAGTTGTTGGTTATAGGCTTCAGAGCACACCTTTTTGATGTTGAATCAACACAATCAGCCATTTTTATTGTTTATCGCCAACACCTTTTTCCTATTGACATTTCTGTGAAAAGTATCCCTCTGCTTAAAGGGACATGAAACCCATTTTTTTCTGTGATAATTCAGATAAAGCTTGCTATTCAATTTACTTCTATTATTTAATTTGTTTTGATCTCTTGGTATTCTTTGTTGAAGGCCTGCTTAGGAGCTGCTGATTGATGGCTGCACCTACCTATACTATATCTCCTGAAAATATGGGCCTAGAGGAGGGTAGACGCCCTATTCTGCAGATCCATGTTATACTGACTTCACATTGATTAGTTTTGTTGTAATAAACAGGTTTAAATAATGCTGCAAGTTCAGGTAACAACAATGCTTGAAAACTAGAGCTTTATAAACTCCATGATCTATTGCCATCTAGTGGTAAAATTATGGAAGTAACGAAATTCTGCCAGTATTTTTCCTATTTGTCTGGTCTTCTTGCAGGGAATAAGGGCGGCACTTATTCTTGGTATCAGGAGTTTTAAGACATTTGGGTATTGTAAGGTTTAGTATATAGTTATTACCTGAACATGTTATGGACAATTTAAGCAGGGAACAAGTCGAGCGGGAACACATGGGAACGGAGTTCCTGTACTATTTTTGCAGGAGGAACTAAGTTCCCTCTGGACAGAGAACAGAACACTTCAGTAAAAACTGCAGCTGCTGGAAGGAGGAGTTGGAGCACAGCCTGTTAGAGGGATAGTGAGATTCTCTAGTAATGGGCAGTAACACTTGCTACAATACACTAAATGCAAGCCTGTCAGGGGTCCTGCTGTGTGGGGAGGTTCGAAAGTATTGGTGAGTTCCTAAACTTTTTTTTTGTAGGACTTGACCCCTGCATTTAAGTTTCTCCACACATTAGTGACTGTATAAATAAGCAATGCCATATCACAATGTAATTCCAGTACACATGTCTATGTCTTACTATATTAACAATATAAAAGAAGAAGAAAGCGCCACATTAGTGTGTATCAATAAAACAATGGCTCTGCGCGCCCACTGTATGACTCGTACTTACGAGATATAAAGCACTTGATAAGTGCCACAAGAGCCTCCTGGACCATCAACAGCTGTCCAGATCGCTGTCCTTACGCATAGACCGCAAATCTCCTGCTATAATAAAAGAGAAGAGGGCGCCACCATAGTGTGTATCAATTAAGCTAGGACTCCACACACGCACAGTATATATCGTACTTACAGGATGCACAGCACTTGATAAGTGCCACAAACGCCTCCTGGACTATTAGCAGTTGTCCAGCTCACTGATCCCACATACGATAACACACTCCTCCTGCTACCGATGATATGTCGTAATACTCACTCCTCCAAGTGGATAGCACTACGGTAGTCAAAGATACGCATTTCAGGTGTATCTGATGAAGCGGTCATATAGACCGGGAAACGCGTTGTGGTATTGATTTGTTTCAAATAAATCTATTTTATATTATACATCACGGCTTTTTATGAACTTTTAATTAAGCTTTGGAGGAACTGGGATATAGTGGTTTATACCTTCACATTTAGCCACACAGCTGTTAATCTTTGACTACCGCAGTGCTATCCACTTGGAGGAGTGAACAACATGACATATCACCGGTAGCAGGAGGAGTGTGTTATCGTATGTGGGAACAGTGAGCTGGACAACTGCTAATAGTCCAGGAGGCGTTTGTGGCACTTATCAAGTGCTGTTCATCCTGTAAGTACGGTATATACTGTGCGTGTGTGGAATCTCAGCTTAATTGATACACACTATGGTGGTACCCTCTTCTCTTTTATTATAGCAGGAGATTTGCAGTCTGTGCGTAAGGACAGCGATCTGGACAGCTGTTGATGGTCCAGGAGGCTCTTGTGGCACTTATAAAGTGCTTTATATCTCGTAAGTACGAGTCATACTGTGGGTGCGCAGAGTCATTGTTTTATTGATAGACACTATTGTGGCGCCTTCTTCTTTTATATTGTTTATACAGATCCGTTTGTTTTGAATTGCCTTCAAGCTTTTGGAAGAAGTTTTTGCAGCCGTGGGATTCACATACCTGAGATATTTTGTGGACTATAAGGTTTTATTTACCTTGCATTGGATTTTTACATATGGTCTGTTACCTTGTATTGATTTATTTGTGTTTGTAGCACTGTGGATGTTATTTTATGATTTTTTAACATTTATATGTTATAGATTTATATGAATTAGTGTTATATATTCATATATGGTATATTACTCTACATTCATTATTGTGTGCACTATTATATTCACATAGGGGACATACAATCCTCAATTAGAGGATTATTTTAGTTATTGGTATTATTTTTTTGGATTCTCTATCCATTGGCTAGACACATTATTGTTGCTCTAGTTTATATTTACACATAGTATAAGTATTGGCGCATCTGACTTTTTCTACACTTTTTTACTTTTCAGTCTTACTATATTGTCTGATGAAAAAGAATAAATCAGAATCAAATCATTAAAGCCCTTTGTGTGGGAAAGGCCCCAGGTTCCAGTCTTGCATCACTAGTGGGATCTAGTAACACTATGTAACCATGAGCTGGGAAGTGCCCCATGTCCAGATCACAAATAGGATCTAGTAACACTATGTAACCATGAGCTGGGAAGTGCCCCATGTCCAGATCACAAATAGGATCTAGTAACACTATGTAACCATTAGCTGCAAAGTGCCCCATGTCCAGATCACAAATAGGATCTAGTAACACGATGTAACCATGAGGTGGGAAGGGCCCTGGGTTCCAGTCTTGCATCACTAGTGGAATCCAGTAACACTATGTAACCATGAGGTGGGAAGTGTCCCGGCCCCAGACTTGGATCACTAGTGGGATCTGGCAATAGTATATAACGATGAGGTGGGAAGGGCTCCAAGGTCTCAGGCTTGCCTCAATAGTGGGATCTAGTAATACTATGTAACCATGAGGTGGGAAGGGCCCCAGGTCCCAGGCTTGCATTACTAGTGGGATCTAGTAACACTATGTAACCATGAGGTGGGAAGGGCCCTGGGTCCCAGACTTGTATCATTTGTGGGATCTTGTAACACTATGTAACCATGAGGTGTAAAGGGCCACAGGCTTGCATCACTAGAGGGATCTAGTAATATTATATAACCTTGAGGTGTAAAGGGCCCTGGCTCCCAGGCTTGGATCATTAGTGGCATCTAGTAACACTATGTAACTATGGGAAGGATCCTGGCTCACAGACATGGTGGGATCTAGTAGTACTATCCCCACTCACCTTCTCCTTCTGGATCATCTTCTTGTAAAGGAAGTCAGGGTAGGTCCTCATAGGGAAGAATGAGCCAGAACCTTCAGCGCACATGAAGACTCCATTCTCATAGACCACCCGTCCTCGGCTGATAGTGACCAGGGCCACGCCGTGGCAGCGCATGTTCTCATACAGGTTCACATCCCCTGCCTGAACCTGGGTGCTGGCGGACAGAGTCCTTAGGGGAACAGCATAACAGAAGAGTCAGAGACACACAACGAATGAATAAATATCCAGTCGCTAAATGTTTGTCTGCAGAGCACTATAAAATCACTATAAATGTTTGTCTGCAGAGCATTATAAAATCACTATAAATGTTTGTCTGCAGAGCACTATAAAATCACTATAAATGTTTGTCTGCGGAGAACTAAAAAATCACTGTAAATGTTTGTCTGCAGAGCACTATAAAAGCACTATAAATGTTTGTCTGCAGAGCACTATAAAATCACTATAAATGTTTGTCTGCGGAAAACTAAAAAATCACTATAAATGTTTGTCTGCAGAGCATTATAAAATCACTATAAATGTTTGTCTGCAGAGCACTATAAAATCACTATAAATGTTTGTCTGCGGAGAACTAAAAAATCACTGTAAATGTTTGTCTGCAGAGCACTATAAAAGCACTATAAATGTTTGTCTGCAGAGCACTATAAAATCACTATAAATGTTTGTCTGCGGAAAACTAAAAAATCACTGTAAATGTTTGTCTGCAGAGCACTATAAAATCACTATAAATGTTTGTCTGCAGAGCACTATAAGATCAATATAAAAGTTTGTCTGCAGAGCACTATAAAATCACTATGTTTGTCTGCAGAGCACTATTAAATCACTATAAATGTTTGTCTGCGGAGCACTATAAGATCACTATAAATGTTTGTCTGCAGAGCACTATAAAATCACTATAAATGTTTGCCTGCGGAGCACTATAAGATCACTATAAATGTTTGTCTGCAGAGCACTATAAAATCACTATAAATGTTTGTCTGCAGAGCACTATAAGATCAATATAAAAGTTTGTCTGCAGAGCACTATAAAATCACTATGTTTGTCTGCAGAGCACTATTAAATAACTATAAATGTTTGCCTGCGGAGCACTATAAAATCACTATAAATGTGTGTGTGCGGAGCACTATAAGATCACTATAAATGTTTGTCTGCAGAGCACTATAAAATAACTATAAATGTTTGTCTGCAGAGCACTATAAAATCACTATAAATGTTTGTCTGCAGAGCACTATAAAATCACTATAAATGTTTGTCTGCGGAGCACTATAAAATCACGATGTTTGTCTGCGGAGCACTATAAAATCACTATAAATGTTTGTCTGCAGAGCACTATAAGATCACTATAAATGTTTGTCTCCAGAGCACTATAAAAAACAAAATGTATGCTTACCAGATAAATTTATTTATTTCCGGATATGGCGAGTCCATGACTTGAGTAATTAATGTTGGGAATATCAATCCTGGCCAGCAGGAGGAGGCAAAGACCATCACAGTTAAACTGCTAAGTATCACTCCCTTACCCACAACCCCCAGTCATTCGACCGAAGGGAAATGGAGAAAAAGGAGTAACACAAGATGTAGAGGTGCCTGAGGTTAAAGTGTTAAAATAAAGGGTGGGGCTGTGGACTCACCATATCCGGAAATAAATACATTTATCAGGTAAGCATACATTTTGTTTTTCTTTCCTAAGATATGGTGAGTCCACAGCTTGATTAATTACTGTTGGGAACCAATACCCAAGCTAGAGGACACAGATAAATAGGGAGGGACATGACAGGCAGTCCTAAACAGAAGGCACCATCACTTGAAGAACCTTTGTCACAAAAGAATCCTCAGCCGAGGCAAAAGTATCAAATTTGTAAAATTTTTAAATAAGTATGTAGAGAAGACCAAGTTGCAGCCTTGCAAATTTGTTCCACAGAAGCTTCATTTTTGAAGCCCAAGAAGAGGAAACAGCTCTTGTGGAATGAGCCGTAATTCTCTCAGGAGGCTGCTGTCCAGCAGTTTCATAAGCCAAACGAATTAAACATGCACAACTGGAGAGCTCTGAAATGGAATCGAGCAAAAGGAATGATGTCCATGGAAGCCACCATCAGACCGATTACCTCCATACATTGAGCCACTGAAGCATGAGCAGAAGCCTGAAGAGAGAGGCAAGAGGAAATTATTTTGTTTTTCCTGACCTCTGTCAGAAAAATCTTCATCAATAGAGAATCTATTATGGTCCTTAAGAACATTACTCTTGTAGCAGGGAAAAGGGAGCTTTTTTCCAGATTCACATTCCATCTGTGGGAACGTAGAAAAGACAACAATATCTCTGTGTGATTCAAGATGGCGCCTGAACCAATATGTTGTCCAGGTAGGCTGCCACAGCAATTCCACGAGAACAGATCATTGCCAAAAGAGCCCCCAGAACATTTGAAAAAAATCTGGGAGCCATGGCTAGACCAAATGGAAGGGCCACAAACTGGAAATGTTTGTCCAGAAAGGCAAATCTCAGGAATCTGTGATGGTCACTGTCAATAGGAGCATGAAGATACGCAACCTTTAGGTCTATGGTTGTCATGAACTGACGCTCTTTTACTAAAGGAAGAATGGAGAAGTATAGTCTCCATCTTGAAGGATGGAACTGCGAGAAACTTGTTTAAACACTTCGGCCCCTATTTATGAAAGTCTGGCGGACCTGATCCAACAGTGCGGATCAGGTCCGCCAGACCTCGCTGAATACGGATACGCTCTGAGTATTCAGCTGTCATGTTTGCATCCGTTCATCGCCGTGTCGCCGCGGCTCCCGGAACTGCTCTGTGTGTCTGACGTCATGTTGCTTAGCAACATGACGCTTTCTCAACACACCCCTCTGATGACGGTTACGCTCCTGCCCTTTAAACAACGGCGGGAGATCTGAATCTGGGCCCGTTTGTTTGCTACCTTTGGATTGTGAGTACCGTATCTTTCTGATCTTTTGTGTACCGATTTTCTGCCTGCCTGACCAAGCCTCTTGCCTAATCCCTACTTGCTGATATTTGGACATAGACTTCTGCCTGCCTGACCTTGCCTGTAGCTTTTACCCTTTTGCTGATACTTGGATGCCGACTTCTGCTTGCCTGACCTTGTCTTTTGCCTATACCTTTTGCTGATATTTGGATGCCGACTTCTGCCTGCCTGACCTTGCTTTTGCCTTTACCTTTAAACCTTATCTTTGATAAACAAAACCTGCTTAAAGGGACATTCTACTTTTACAAGCTGCAAAAGAGAACTTTGCCTTTCTGTTTGTTATAAACCTGCTTAAAGGGACATTTTACTTTTACAAGCTGCACAAGAGAACTTTGCCTTTCTGTTTGTTAATAACCTGCTTAAAGGGACATTTTACTTTTACAAGCTGCAAAAGAGAACTTTGCCTTTCTGTTTGTTATACACCTGCTTAAAAGGGACATTTACTTTTACAAGCTGCAAAAGAGAACTTTACCTTTCTGTTTGTTATACACCTGCTTAAAAGGAACTTTTACTTTTACAAGCTGCAAAAGAGAACTTTTCCTTTGTTTTACAAGCCTGTTAAAGAGGACCTGTTTCAGAAGCTTCAAGTAAGAGCATTTCCTTTTTGTTCTTTTTACTACTTAAAGGGACGTTTTATCCTTTGTGGCTTTCCTGCATTCTGGAACAATATTCATTTTTGTTATCTTCTAATCTGCTTCCTGAGTGGGTCACGTCCTGGATATTTCTCAGTGTGCTAGCGTGTGCTTTTCAATTCACGCTAGCAGTTGGGTTACATCCCGGATTGATTCCAGAGCGGCTGACATTACAAACGGGCCACTAAAATGGACCCCACTGAATTATCTATGGCCGTGGCTCACCAGGGACAGCTCTTGGGTTCTCATGCCACTCACTTGCAGTCTCTGGACACTAAACTTGATCAAATTACTGCTCTATTACAAAATTTGGTTGCTACCGCACCTCCCAATCCAAATCCGATTGAGGCATTACCTCCTCCGATTCCTAACAATCAGTCTCAGGTACAACTAAGTCCCAGGATACCTCTTCCGGATAAATATGATGGGAATCCTGAAGAATGTAGAGGCTTTCTGAATCAATGCCGTCTTCATTTCCGAAATAGCCCTACTCTCTTTGCTACTGCCTCTTCTAGAATCACATTTCTTATTTCCTTAATGAAAGGAAAAGCCTTGGCTTGGGTATCACCTTTGCTAGAAAAGAATGATCCTATACTGTTGGATGTTGATACATTTTTATCTACATTCTCAAACGTATTCGATAAACCTGGAAGGTCATCCGCTGCTGAAGCTACTCTCCTGGATTTACGTCAAGGAAATCAACCAGTCTCTCAATATGCTATTGAGTTCCGCACCCTTGCCTCTGAAACCACTTGGAATCAGGGAGCACTCAGAGCCGCTTTCCGTAAAGGACTTTCTGAGCGTCTCAAGGATGAATTGGTGTATCGTGAACTTCCAGAGTCCTTAGAAGCCTTAATAAATCTCTGTATCAGTCTCGACGCCAGGTTTCGTGAACGCCAACAAGAAAAGGATAGAACACAGAGGACTTCAACTCGAACTCCTTTTCGTTTGGCTCCTCGTTTTTCTAATCCAGTCACTCCAGCCTCTCCTACTACTGATCAGGCTGAACCCATGGAAGTAGGAAGTATAAAATTAACTGAGACTGAACGCTTGAGAAGACGGACTCTTGGCTTATGTCTGTACTGTGGCCTTAAAGGGCATTTATTAAGGGATTGTCCTACTAGGCCAGTAAAAGCCAGGGCTTAACTCTAGTCCAGGGAACTGAGTTAAGCCAAAATAGTGGTCATTCCCTATACAAGAAACTCTTTGTTCCAGTAACTCTTCTAATTGGACATAAGAAGATCTATACCCAAGCTCTAATTGATTCTGGTGCTGGAGGTGTGTTCATTGACTCTACATTTGTTTCTACTCATTCTATACCCTTACTAAAGAAGGAGTATTCCATTTCAGTTTCTACGGTCAGTGGAGATCCTTTGGGTTCTGGATACATTCAGTTTTCTACTCAACCCTTACTCTTCACCGTAGGAATACTTCATTCCGAGACAATTTGTTTCGATGTCATTCCCACTCCACAATTTCCCATTATCTTGGGATTACCCTGGCTCCAGATTCACAATCCCATTTTTTCTTGGACTTTCGGTGAACTCACTTCCTGGGGATCTACATGCCAGACTAAATGTCTTCAAAAGATTACTAAGTTACCACTCACTATTGCTCTCACAGTTGAAACTCCGGAATCCTTACCTATGCATTACCATGACTTTGTGGATGTTTTCTCCAAAAAAGAAGCTGAACGTCTTCCTCCTCATCGCCCTTTTGATTGTCCCATTGATCTCCTTCCTGGGGCTGCCTATCCTCGTGGCAAGACATATCCACTTTCTAAACCAGAAAACATGGCTCTGGAAGAATATATAAAAGACAATCTGGCTAGAGGATTTATTCGACCCTCTTCTTCCCCCGTAGGGGCTGGTTTCTTTTTTGTGGGAAAAAAGGATGGCGGATTAAGACCCTGTATTGATTATCGTGGATTGAATCAGATTACCATCAAGAACAGTTATCCTCTGCCCCTTATTCCTGAACTTTTTACTTATCTTCAGGGAACCACCATTTTCACCAAACTCGACCTACGTGGTGCATACAACTTGATCCGTATACGCGAAGGAGATGAGTGGAAGACTGCCTTTAACACTCGATTTGGGCATTATGAATATTTGGTCATGCCCTTCGGGCTATGCAATGCTCCGGCGGTTTTCCAGCATTTTGTAAACGAGATCTTTCGTGATTTTTTGAATATATTTGTTATCATATACCTGGACGACATCTTAATTTTTTCTCAGAACCTCCAAGATCATGTGCACCACGTCAAGAAAGTACTTCAACGTCTAAGAGAATTCCATCTGTTTGCTAAACTGGAGAAATGTTCCTTCCATCAAAAATCCATACCCTTTCTGGGTTATGTAATATCGGCATCTGGATTCGAAATGGACCCTACTAAACTTTCTGCCATATTGGATTGGCCTAGACCTGATTCTTTGAAGGCTTTACAACGTTTCCTAGGCTTCGCCAATTATTACAGAAAGTTCATCAAGAATTTTGCTACTATTACTTCTCCTCTTACTTCTCTCACTAGAAAAGGACAAAACTGTAAAGTATGGCCGTCTGAGGCTATAGAAGCTTTTGAATCTCTCAAAGAAGCTTTTTCCTCAGCTCCTATCCTTCGTCATCCAAATCCTGAGTTTCAATTTATTCTGGAGGTAGATGCTTCCTCTGTTGCTGCTGGAGCTGTTCTGTCTCAACGAATACCAGAGACTGGAAGGATTCATCCTGTTGCTTTTTTCTCTAAAAAATTCACTCCTTCCGAATTTAACTATGACGTAGGGAATAAAGAGCTGCTTGCCATCAAAATGGCATTGGATGAATGGAGACATTGGCTGGAAGGTACTTCTTTGCCATTTACTATACTTACTGATCATAAGAACCTTCTGTATCTCCAAACAGCCAAACGATTAAATTCCAGGCAAGCACGCTGGTCATTATTCTTCTCTCGGTTTCACTATAATTTGTCTTACATACCTGGTTCAAAAAATATTAAAGCAGACGCACTTTCCAGACAATTTCAAGATACCCCAGTTCCTGAGTCTGGTACCATTCTCCAACCTCATGAAGTCATTGCCCAGTTAACAACTTCTTGGTTACAAGAATTACAGTCCGCTCAAAAGCATCTTCCTTTGTCCTGTAAACCTCCCGATGGTTTACTCTTTGTTCCTGAACGCCTTCGTTCCAAGATTTTATTTTGGGCTCATGATAGTCCCCTTTCTGGACATCCTGGCATCAGTATTACCACTCGAAACCTCAAACAACATGTCTGGTGGCCTACACTCTCTCAAGATGTGAAGGATTACGTCTCAGTATGCACACAATGTGCCATGAACAAAACTCCACGCCAACTTCCTTCAGGATTACTCCAACCATTGCCTATACCTCACCAGCCTTGGACTCATGTATCCATGGACTTTATTACTGATCTTCCCTTGTCCACTGGGAACAATACTATCTGGGTGGTGGTCGACAGGTTCACTAAGACGGCTCATTTTGTACCCTTGCCAGGATTACCATCTGCCAAAAGACTCTCTGAACTTTTTATTCTACATATTGTAAGAATCCATGGATTTCCTCTAGATATTGTGTCAGATAGAGGGGTACAATTTGTTTCTCGATTTTGGAGGTCACTTTGTAAACATTTTGGTACTACTATATCTCTCTCTACTTCTCACCACCCACAATCGAATGGTCAGACTGAAAGAGTAAACCAGTGTCTTGAAACATATCTTAGACATTATGTGGATCATTATCACTCTAACTGGACTTCTTACCTTCCTTTGGCTGAACTGGCTCATAATGCCCGGTACAATTCCTCCCTTCAGACTTCTCCTTTTTATGCAGCTTACGGATATCAGCCTAGGACATTCCCTTTGCATACTTCCTCCACAGTGAATCCTGCTTCTGATCTTACAGCCCGAAGATTAACTCGACATTGGCAGAAGATACATCGTATTCTTTCTGTAACTTCTAGACGTTACAAGTTCTTTTCAGATCTTCGACGGAAGAAGGCTCCCAAATATCGCCCTGGTGATAAAGTTTGGATTTCCTCTCGATTTCTTCGCTTGAAACAACCTTCTAACAAATTGGGACCACGATATGTGGGTCCTTTCCGAATACTGGGTCAGGTGTGTTCCACTGCTTATCGGGTAGCTTTACCCAAGTCTCTCAAAGTCCATCCGGTATTCCATGTTTCTCTTTTAAAACCTGTGATGGTTAACAGGTATTCTAAGCCTTTTTCTAAACCTCCACCGTTATTGGTGCATGGACATCCTGAGTTTGAAATCAGCCATATTCTAGATTCCAAGTTGCGGGGCAAGAAATTGTATTATCTCATTCATTGGAAGGGTTATCCAGTCACGGAACGTTCTTGGGAACCTGCTCATCAAGTAAATGCTCCTGTTTTGGTCAAGACCTTCCACAAGACTCATCCTGATAGACCTGGTCCTGTCCCCCGGAGGGGTCCTTGAGGAGGGGGGTGCTGTCATGTTTGCATCCGTTCATCGCCGTGTCGCCGCGGCTCCCGGAACTGCTCTGTGTGTCTGACGTCATGTTGCTTAGCAACATGACGCTTTCTCAACACACCCCTCTGATGACGGTTACGCTCCTGCCCTTTAAACAACGGCGGGAGATCTGAATCTGGGCCCGTTTGTTTGCTACCTTTGGATTGTGAGTACCGTATCTTTCTGATCTTTTGTGTACCGATTTTCTGCCTGCCTGACCAAGCCTCTTGCCTAATCCCTACTTGCTGATATTTGGACATAGACTTCTGCCTGCCTGACCTTGCCTGTAGCTTTTACCCTTTTGCTGATACTTGGATGCCGACTTCTGCTTGCCTGACCTTGTCTTTTGCCTATACCTTTTGCTGATATTTGGATGCCGACTTCTGCCTGCCTGACCTTGCTTTTGCCTTTACCTTTAAACCTTATCTTTGATAAACAAAACCTGCTTAAAGGGACATTCTACTTTTACAAGCTGCAAAAGAGAACTTTGCCTTTCTGTTTGTTATAAACCTGCTTAAAGGGACATTTTACTTTTACAAGCTGCACAAGAGAACTTTGCCTTTCTGTTTGTTAATAACCTGCTTAAAGGGACATTTTACTTTTACAAGCTGCAAAAGAGAACTTTGCCTTTCTGTTTGTTATACACCTGCTTAAAAGGGACATTTACTTTTACAAGCTGCAAAAGAGAACTTTACCTTTCTGTTTGTTATACACCTGCTTAAAAGGAACTTTTACTTTTACAAGCTGCAAAAGAGAACTTTTCCTTTGTTTTACAAGCCTGTTAAAGAGGACCTGTTTCAGAAGCTTCAAGTAAGAGCATTTCCTTTTTGTTCTTTTTACTACTTAAAGGGACGTTTTATCCTTTGTGGCTTTCCTGCATTCTGGAACAATATTCATTTTTGTTATCTTCTAATCTGCTTCCTGAGTGGGTCACGTCCTGGATATTTCTCAGTGTGCTAGCGTGTGCTTTTCAATTCACGCTAGCAGTTGGGTTACATCCCGGATTGATTCCAGAGCGGCTGACATCAGCATTGCACCAGCAGCTCACAAGAGCTGCTGGTGCAACACCGCCCCCTGCAGACTCGCGGCCAATCGGCCACCAGCAGGGGGGTGTCAATCAACTCCATTCGGAGCTTGATAGACAGTCCCCTTCAAGTCTAGAATGGGACAGAAAGTTCCCTCTTTTTTGGGAGTCGCTAATAGGTTGGAGTAGAACACAAGACCCTGTTCCTGCACTGGAACTGGAACTATCACTCCCAGGGAGGAAAGATGTTGTATACATTTCAAGAACGCCTTTCTCTTTATCTGGTCTGCAGATAATCTTGAGAGAAGGAATCTGCCTCTGGGAGGAAAAGTCTTGAATTCCAATTTGTAACCCTGGGATACTATGTCCACAGTCCAGGGATCTGGGACATCTCATATCCAGGCTTGAGAGAACTGAGAAAGTCTGCCCCCACCTTATCTGATCCCAGATCGGGGGCAAACCCTTCATGCTGATTTGGAATCAGCTGCGTGTTTCTTCGATTGTTTCCCCTTGTTCCAAGACTGATTGGGTTTCCAAGAAGACTTAGATTGTTCCTGCTTGGAAGAAGAAAGGGAAGGCTTTCCTCTGAAGTTATGAAAGGAACAAAAATTACTCTGACGTCCTTTAGGCCTATTCTTCTTATCTTGAGGTAGAAAAGACCCTTTTCCACCCATAATATCAGAGATAATTTCTGCCAAACCGGGTCCAAACAAGATTTTGCCCTTGTAAGGAATCGCCAGAAGCTTGACTTTAGAGGAAACGTCTGCAGACCAGGATTTCAACCATAACGCCCTACGGGCTAGGACAGTGAAACTAGAAGTTTTAGCTCCTAGTCTAACAACCTGTAAAATGGCATCTGCAATAAAGGAATTGGCCAACTTAAGAGCTTTACTCCTATCCTGAATTTCATCCAAGGAAGTCTCTACTTGAAGAGTAGACAAGGTGTCGAATCAATAAGATGCCGCACTAGTTACGGTGGCAATACACACTGCAGGTTGCCATTGGAGACCTTGATGAACATAAATATTTTTCAAATAAGCCTCCAGCTTCTTGTCCATCGGATCCTTAAAAGAGCAACTATCCTGAATAGAAATAGTGGTTCTCTTAGCCAGAGTAGAAATGGCCCCTTCAACTTTGGGTACAGTATACCAAGGGTCTTTAATGTAGTCCTCGACAGGAAACATTTTCTTAAAAATGAGAGACAGGGAAAAAGACACCCCTGGTTTCTCCCATTCCTGTGAGATAATCTCCCTAGCATGGTCCGGCACAGAAAAAACCTCCAAAGTGAAAGGTTCATCAAAAAAGCTATTAAGTTTACTAGATTTCTTAGGAGTGAGAACGACAGGGGTATCAGAGTCATCTAAAGTAGCTAAAACCTCCTTTAACAATACACAAAGGTGTTCAAGCTTAAATCTGAAGGATACCACCCCAGTCTCAGAAAAAGGAATTATACTGTCCGAATCTGAGATTTCACCCTCAGAAAGTCCCAATGTATTTTCCTCATCAGACTTATGAGCAAGGGCAACTTGGGAAGCAGAACTGTGGGCAGGCACCTTACTTTCTGAATTTCTAGATTTCCTCTTGCGTTTTCCCTGTAATCTGGGAATGGCAGCTAATGCCGCAGATACCGCTTAAGATACCTGGGCAGCAATTTCTGCTTTTAAATAAACTGCACTAGGAGCTATAGAGGAACTGCAGGGCACTGCATGTGAAGCCATTGAGGCTTGGGACGTAGCAGGAGAAAGCTGAGGTATTATTTCAACAGAATCATACTGAGAGACATTAGGCTTAAAAATGTTATCTTTATTTTGCAAGGTTTTCTTGACACATGAAGAACACAATTGCATAGGAGCTGCAATTTGTGCATCTAAACATAAGCATGAATTCATGAGAGCAGGCTTCTGCTCCATATCAGACATGTTGTGAAACAGTAAATAAACTTGTACAGATACGTTTCAAATATTGAAATATTCAATTAAAATAAGTCAAGGAAAAAATTTCACTTTAAATTTTATCCAAAATTAGGATCGATCCCCAACTAAAATTATGTGAGAAAATTTAAGAAAAAAACATTTAATAAACATCAAATAGACTTCTAAAATACCCCTCAGGCAACCCCAAACCTCAATTACGGAGGTGCCTTACCGCTACCAATTTATACCGGATCACCCAGAAATGGAGAAAAACAACTTTTTCCTCAGAAACGTTATGAAGTAAAGCCGATCATGTGACCACAATTGCCGAGCTCAAATTACTGCTGTGACACAGAGAGGCACTAAAAAAAGCTTCCTGGCACACTGAGTACCAGAAATTACCGGTTTTTCAAACCAGAAAGTTTAAAGTGTTGCATCGGTTTATTTTAAAGTAAAGGGGAAATGAATAAGCTGCTGAAATAGAAAATTCAGCCTTAGTTTCAGTTTAAACTTGTATTGTTTTATCAAGTAAATATGTGTCAGAAAATAAAGCCTTATAAAAACATTTTACCCTTTCTTTTTAAAAGAGTTTAAATGTAGGTCTCACACATGCTACAGTGCCTGCTTCATGCCCCAGTGTAACCCATACAACAGGATTATCTATGTCCCAATAAAAAAGCAGTGTCTTGTAATTTGTTAAGTAAATGGTCTCCCCAACTGGAAGAAAAAGCACTTACCTGCTCCGCTGTCCGTCATGTAGACAGTTACAAGGTATGAGAAGACACAGTTCTTCACAGAGACCTTTGAAAAAGAAAGAACAGAGAAGCCAACTCTGGCTTTTTAAACTAGGGCAGCAATTGTTAGGAAAACTCAGTAAGTACCTCTTTCCAAGTTCCTAACTGCTTTAAAGCCACCACTACCCGACTGCAAAGAATGACGTGGAATACGGCCCCAAAACTTGCTTCAGACACCTAAACTTCACCTCCTCCATGCACCGAGGGCAAAGAGAATGACTGGGGTTTGTGGGTAAGGGAGTGATACATAACAGTTTAACTCTGGTGCTCTTTGCCTACTCCTGCTGTCCAGGAGTGATATTCCCAACAGTAATTACTCAAGCCGTGGACTCACCATATCTTAGGAAAGAAATCACTATAAATGTTTTTCTGCAGAGCACTATAAGATCACTATAAATGTTAGCAATAAAAACACTGCTGCAGCACCTCAAAATCTTTACTGGCTTCGGATTCACTAAAAATCAGCCTAATTGATGAGGAATGAATATGAGACCATCTCTGAGTAGATTCAACACAACTGTGTTATCTAAAGTTCAAAGAAATCAGCACTCGAAATTCACTAAGAGTAGATTAGTACATTGGTCTCTCCAGTCTCACAGATGTCTAGAATATATTATCCATCATTTCACCAAAGCTCACTCATCTCTTCAGCCTTAGTGAATTGGTTCCACTGAGCATCAAAATAATTCATGTGACCGGAGACAAGAGTTGCTGTTTTAGGGTAATGATCACAAACTA
The DNA here is from genome assembly GCF_027579735.1 of Bombina bombina. Lineage (NCBI taxonomy): Eukaryota > Metazoa > Chordata > Amphibia > Anura > Bombinatoridae > Bombina > Bombina bombina. Next base: position 37,771,775 of record NC_069502.1, read on the forward strand.
GCTAGATATACAGTCAATACTCCTCCTAGCTAGATATTACAGCCGATACCCCTCATAGCTAGATATACAGCCGATACCCCTCACAGCTATATATACAGTCGATACCCCTCATAGCTAGATACACAGCCGATATCCCTCATAGCTAGATACACAGCCGATACAACTCATAGCTAGATATACAGCCGATACCCCTCATAGCTAGATATACAGCCGATACCCCTCATAGCTAGATAAATAGCCGATACCCCTCATAGCTAAATATACAGCCGATACCCCTCATAGCTAGATAAACAGCCGATACCCCTCATAGCTAGATATACAGCTGATACCGCTCATAGCTAGATACACAGCCGATATCCCTCATAGCTAGATAAACAGCCGATACCCCTCATAGCTAGATACACAGCCGATACCCCTCATAGCTAGATATACAGCCGATACCCCTCATAGCTAGATATACAGCTGATACCGCTCATAGGTAGATACACAGCCGATATCCCTCATAGCTAGATAAACAGCCGATACCCCTCATAGCTAGATACACAGCCGATACCCCTCATAGCTAGATACACAGCCGATACTCCTCATAGCTAGATATACAGTCAATACCTCTCATAGCTAGATACAAAGCCGATACCCCTCATAGCTAGATATACAGCCGATACCCCTCATAGCTAGATACACAGCCCATACCCCTCATAGCTAGATATACAGCCGATGCCCCTCATAGCTAGATATACATCCGATACCCCTCATAGCTAGATACACAGCCCATACCCCTCATAGCTAGATATACAGCCGATGCCCCTCATAGCTAGATATACAGCTGATACCCCTCATAGCTAGATACACAGCCGATACTCCTCATAGCTAGATACACAGCCGATACCCCTCATAGCTAGATACACAGCCGATACCCCTCATAGCTAGATACACAGCCGATACCCCTCATAGCTAGATACACAGCCGATACCCCTCATAGATAGATATAAAGGTGATACCTCTCATAACTAGATATACAGCCAATACCCCTCATAGATAGATATACAGCCGATACCTCTCACAGCTAGATATACAGCCGATACCCCTCATAGCTAGATATACAGCCGATACCCCTCATAGCTAGATATACAGCTGATACCCTTCATAGCTAGTTATACAGCCGATACCTCTCATAGCTAGATATACAGCCGATAGCCCTCATAGCTAGATACACAGCCGATACTCCTCATAGCTAGATACACAGCTGATACCCCTCATAGCTAGATACACAGTCGATACCCCTCATAGCTAGATACACAGCCGATACCCATCATAGCTACAGATACACAGCCAATACACCTCATAGCTAGATACACAGCCGATACCCCTCATAGATAGATATAAAGGTGATACCTCTCATAGCTAGATATACAGCTGATACCCCTCATAGATAGATATAAAGGTGATACCTCTCACAGCTAGATATACAGCCGATACCCCTCATAGCTAGATATACAGCTGATACCCTTCATAGCTAGTTATACAGCCGATACCTCTCATAGCTAGATATACAGCCGATAGCCCTCATAGTTAGATATACAGCCGATACTCCTCATAGCTAGATACACAGCCGATACACCTTATAGCTAGATACACAGCCGATACTCCTCATAGCTAGTTATACAGCCGATACCTCTCATAGCTAGATATACAGCCGATAGCCCTCATAGTTAGATATACAGCCGATACTCCTCATAGCTAGATATACCGCTGATACCCCTAATAGCTAGATACACAGCCGATACCCCTCTGTCAGGGTGCCAGGAATCAGACTGAGACGAGAAGTGCAAAAATAATCACACCTTTATTAATAGCAAAAAAATAATAAAAAGTCCACAAGTCAAATAACAAGCCAGGAGTCAAAACCAGAGCTGGTAGTCAGACGAGCCGAGTCAGGAGCCAAAGCAAATAGTCAGACGAGCCAGAATCAGGAACAAGGAAAACAGCAGAGTCAGGAACAAGCCAGGGATCAGGAACCAGGAAGGACATCAGGCAGCCAGGTAATACACAGGAACTCTCACAAACAGGTCTGAGACAACGCAAAGGCAAAGCATATTGAACAGAGGACCTTTAAATAATAAGTGATGACATCACAATTCTGAGACTGCATCCTATCTCACATGGATGAAGCACACCAGTCTGGCCATAAAAGGAAGTGCAGGAAATGAGCAGCATCCCCCACAATGCACCATAGTCGGGAAGAGAGGTGAGTAAAATGGCTGCCAGCAGCACATGGCAAACACAACAGGGAAAAAACCCTGACACCCTCATAGCTAGATAAACAGCCAATACCCCTCATAGCTAGATAAACAGTCGGTACCCCTCATAGCTAGATACACAGCCGATACCCCTCATAGCTAGATATACCGCTGATACCCCTCATAGCTAGATATACAGCCGATACCCCTCATAGCTAGATATACAGCCGATACCCCTCATAGCTATATATACAGCTTATACCCCTCATAGCTAGATACACAGCTGATACCCCTCATAGCTAGATATACAGCTGATACCCTTCATAGCTAGATATACAGCCGGTACCCCACATAGCTAGATATACAGCCAATACACTTCATAGCTAGATATACAGCCAATACCCCTCATAGCTAGATACACAGCCGATACCCCTCAAAGCTAGATACACAGCCGATACCCCAATAGCTAGATACACAGTCGATACCCCTCATAGCTAGATATACCGCCGATACCCCTCATAGCTAGATATAAAGGTGATATCTCTCATAGCTAGATATACAGCCGATACCCCTCATAGATAGATATAAAGGTGATACCTCTCACAGCTAGATATACAGCCGATACCCCTCATAGCTATATATACAGCTGATACCCTTCATAGCTAGTTATACAGCCGACAGCCCTCATAGCTAGATATACAGCCGATACTCCTTATAGCTAGATATACAGCCGATACCCCTCATAGCTAGATATACAGCCGATACCCTTCATAGCTAGATATACAGCCGATACCCCTCATAGCTAGATATACAGCAGATACCCATCATAGCTAGATATATAGCCGATACCCCTCATAGCTAGATAAATAGCCGATACCCCTCATAGCTAAATATACAGCCGATACCTCTCATAGCTAGATATACAGCTGATACCCCTCATAGATACATATACAGCCGATATCCCTCATAGCTAGATATACAGTCGATACCGCTCATAGCTAGATAAACAGCCGATACCCCTCATAGCTAGATAAACAGTTGATACCCCTCATAGCTAGATATACAGCCGATACCCCTCATAGCTAGATATACAGCTGATACCCTTAATAGCTAGATATAAAGGTGATACCTCTCACAGCTAGATATACAGCCGATACCGCTCATAGCTAGATATACAGCCGATACCCCTCATAGCTAGATATACAGCCAATACCCCTCATAGATAGATATAAAGGTGATACCTCTCACAGCTAGATATACAGCCGATACCCCTCATAGCTAGATATACAGCCGATACCCCTCATAGCTAGATATACAGCCGATACCCCTCATAGCTAGATATACAGCCGATACCCCTCATAGCTAGATATACAGCCGATACCCTTCATAACTTGTTATACAGCCGATACCCCTCATAGCTAGATATACAGCCGATAGCCCTCATAGCTAGATATACAGCCGATACCCCTCATAGCTAGATATACAGCCGATACCCCTCATAGCTAGATACACAGCCGATACCCCTCATAGCTAGATATACAGCCGATACCCCTCATAGCTAGATATACAGCCGATAACCCTCATAGCTAGATATACAGCAGATACCCCTCATAGCTAGATATACAGCAGATACCCCTCATAGCTAGATATACAGCCGATACCCCTCATAGCTAGATATACAGCCGATACCCCTCATAGCTAGATACACAGCCGATACTCCTCATAGCTAGATACACAGCCGATATCCCTCATAGCTAGATATACAGCCGATACCCCTCATAGCTAGATATACAGCTGATACCCCTCATAGCTAGATATACAGCCGATACCCCTCATAGCTAGATATACCGCTGATACCCCTCATAGCTAGATATACAGCCGATACTCCTCATAGCTAGATATACAGCCGATACCCCTCATAGCTAGATATACAGCCGATACCCCTCATAGCTAGATATACAGCCAATACCCCTCATAGCTAGATATACAGTCGATACCGCTCATAGCTAGATAAACAGCCGATACCCCTCATAGCTAGATAAACAGTTGATACCCCTCATAGCTAGATATACAGCCGATACCCCTCATAGCTAGATATACAGCCGATACCCTTAATAGCTAGATATAAAGGTGATACCTCTCACAGCTAGATATACAGCCGATACCCCTCATAGCTAGATATACAGCCGATACCCCTCATAGATAGATATAAAGGTGATACCTCTCACAGCTAGATATACAGCCGATACCCCTCATAGCTAGATATACAGCCGATACCCCTCATAGCTAGATATACAGCCGATACCCCTCATAGCTAGATATACAGCCGATACCCTTCATAACTTGTTATACAGCCGATACCCCTCATAGCTAGATATACAGCCGATAGCCCTCATAGCTAGATATACAGCCGATACCCCTCATAGCTAGATATACAGCCGATACCCTTCATAGCTAGATATACAGCCGATACCCCTCATAGCTAGATATACAGCCGATACCCCTCATAGCTAGATACACAGCCGATACCCCTCATAGCTAGATATACAGCCGATACCCTTCATAGCTAGATATACAGCCGATAACCCTCATAGCTAGATATACAGCAGATACCCCTCATAGCTAGATATACAGCAGATACCCCTCATAGCTAGATATACAGCCGATACCCCTCATAGCTAGATACACAGCCGATACCCCTCATAGCTAGATACACAGCCGATACCCCTCATAGCTAGATATACAGCTGATACCCCTCATAGCTAGATATACAGCCGATACCCCTCATAGCTAGATATACCGCTGATACCCCTCATAGCTAGATATACAGCCGATACTCCTCATAGATAGATATACAGCCGATACCCCTCATAGCTAGATATACAGCCGATACCCCTCATAGCTAGATATACAGCTGATACCCCTCATAGATACATATACAGCCGATATCCCTCATAGCTAGATATACAGTCGATACCGCTCATAGCTAGATAAACAGCCGATACCCCTCATAGCTAGATAAACAGTTGATACCCCTCATAGCTAGATATACAGCCGATACCCCTCATAGCTAGATATACAGCTGATACCCTTAATAGCTAGATATAAAGGTGATACCTCTCACAGCTAGATATACAGCCGATACCGCTCATAGCTAGATATACAGCCGATACCCCTCATAGCTAGATATACAGCCAATACCCCTCATAGATAGATATAAAGGTGATACCTCTCACAGCTAGATATACAGCCGATACCCCTCATAGCTAGATATACAGCCGATACCCCTCATAGCTAGATATACAGCCGATACCCCTCATAGCTAGATATACAGCCGATACCCCACATAGCTAGATATACAGCCGATACCCTTCATAACTTGTTATACAGCCGATACCCCTCATAGCTAGATATACAGCCGATAGCCCTCATAGCTAGATATACAGCCGATACCCCTCATAGCTAGATATACAGCCGATACCCCTCATAGCTAGATACACAGCCGATACCCCTCATAGCTAGATATACAGCCGATACCCCTCATAGCTAGATATACAGCCGATAACCCTCATAGCTAGATATACAGCAGATACCCCTCATAGCTAGATATACAGCAGATACCCCTCATAGCTAGATATACAGCCGATACCCCTCATAGCTAGATATACAGCCGATACCCCTCATAGCTAGATACACAGCCGATACTCCTCATAGCTAGATACACAGCCGATATCCCTCATAGCTAGATATACAGCCGATACCCCTCATAGCTAGATATACAGCTGATACCCCTCATAGCTAGATATACAGCCGATACCCCTCATAGCTAGATATACCGCTGATACCCCTCATAGCTAGATATACAGCCGATACTCCTCATAGCTAGATATACAGCCGATACCCCTCATAGCTAGATATACAGCCGATACCCCTCATAGCTAGATATACAGCCAATACCCCTCATAGCTAGATATACAGTCGATACCGCTCATAGCTAGATAAACAGCCGATACCCCTCATAGCTAGATAAACAGTTGATACCCCTCATAGCTAGATATACAGCCGATACCCCTCATAGCTAGATATACAGCCGATACCCTTAATAGCTAGATATAAAGGTGATACCTCTCACAGCTAGATATACAGCCGATACCCCTCATAGCTAGATATACAGCCGATACCCCTCATAGATAGATATAAAGGTGATACCTCTCACAGCTAGATATACAGCCGATACCCATCATAGCTAGATATACAGCCGATACCCCTCATAGCTAGATATACAGCCGATACCCCTCATAGCTAGATATACAGCCGATACCCTTCATAACTTGTTATACAGCCGATACCCCTCATAGCTAGATATACAGCCGATAGCCCTCATAGCTAGATATACAGCCGATACCCCTCATAGCTAGATATACAGCCGATACCCTTCATAGCTAGATATACAGCCGATACCCCTCATAGCTAGATATACAGCCGATACCCCTCATAGCTAGATACACAGCCGATACCCCTCATAGCTAGATATACAGCCGATACCCTTCATAGCTAGATATACAGCCGATAACCCTCATAGCTAGATATACAGCAGATACCCCTCATAGCTAGATATACAGCAGATACCCCTCATAGCTAGATATACAGCCGATACCCCTCATAGCTAGATACACAGCCGATACCCCTCATAGCTAGATACACAGCCGATACCCCTCATAGCTAGATATACAGCTGATACCCCTCATAGCTAGATATACAGCCGATACCCCTCATAGCTAGATATACCGCTGATACCCCTCATAGCTAGATATACAGCCGATACTCCTCATAGATAGATATACAGCCGATACCCCTCATAGCTAGATATACAGCCGATACCCCTCATAGCTAGATATACAGCCAATACCCCTCATAGCTATATACACAGCCGATACCACGCATAGCTAGATATACAGCCAATACCCCTCATAGCTAGATATACAGTCGATACCCCTCATAGCTAGATACACAGCCGATACCCCTCATAGCTAGATAAATAGCCGATACCCTTCATAGCTAGATATACAGCCGATACCCCTCATAGCTAGATACACAGCCGATACCCCTCATAGCTAGATATACAGCCGATACCCCCCATAGCTAGATATACCGCTGATACCCCTCATAGCTAGATATGGAGCCAATACCCCTCATAGCTAGATATACCGCTGATACCCCTCATAGCTAGATATACAGCCGATACCCCTCATAGCTAGATATACAGCCGATACCCCTCATAGCTAGATACACAGTCGATACCCCTCATAGCTAGATATACAGCCGATACCCTTCATAGATAGATATACAGCCCTCTAACTAACATTTGACTTTGTAAAATTCTTTGAGGGGCAGTATAATATACAATTATTTTTACCTTAATGTGTTTCCAATTACTTATCTTGCAAGCTGCAGAGTATAAAGTGTAAGAGAAATGATCAATTAAGGTTTAATTTTGTATATGAAAAAGCTGGTTTTGTTCTTTGAAACCACAACCCATCACATTGGGTTGAGCTTGCAGGGAAATCAGATATTCTTATTTTATCCCTTTCTGTAAACACACATGCTTCTTTATATTAGTTCTGTTTAAGCCCAATACTTAGGCTCTGATGATCGAAAGTGCTGTAAAGAGGCAATATATATGTCAAAGGGATGTGATGCAATGTTGAGAATGCCGGCAAAATATTAAAAAGTGACGACATTACTCTTTAAAGGGTAGCAGAAGGGCGTTTTACTATACATAGCAATGGGTGGCGATGCTGGCGAAATATTGCAAGCAGCATCGGCACTGACATTGGCGATGTAAAGTAAAGAATCTCTTTTAAATATATCACACACAACCTAATAACTATAGCTACGTACACCTAAACTGACATAAACCACCACTGCAAACCACCCCTACACTAACTAACCCCTATAATGCCAATACCCCACCACAATTATATTCCTAACCTATTAACCCTATACCGCCATTACCTCACCACAATTTTTTTCCTAACCTATTAACCCTATACCGCCAATACCCCACCACAATTATCTTCCTAACCTATTAACCCTATACTGCCAATACCCCACCACAATTACCTTCCTAACCTATTAACCCTATACTGCCAATACCCCACCACAATTATCTTCCTAACCTATTAACCCTATACTTCAAATACCCCACCACAATTATCTTCCTAACCTATTAACCCTATACCACCAATACCCCACCACAATTATCTTCCTAACCTATTAACCCTATAACGCCAATTCTCCACCACAATTATCTTCCTAATCTATTAACCTCTATACCACCAATACCCCACCACAATTATCTTTCTAACCTATTAACCCTATACTGCCAATACCCCACCACAATTATCTTCCTAACCTATTAACTCTATACCGCAAATACCCCACCACAATTATCTTCCTAACCTATTAACTCTATACCGCCAATACCCCACCACAATTATCTTCCTAACCTATTAACCCTATACCGCCAATTCTCCACCACAATTATCTTCCTAACCTATTAACCCTATACCGCCAATTCTCCACCCCAATTATCTTCCTAACCTATTAACCCTATACCGCCAATTCTCCACCACAATTATCTTCCTAACCTATTAACCCTATACCGCCAATTCTCCACCCCAATTATCTTCCTAACCTATTAACCCTATACCGCCAATTCTCCACCCCAATTATCTTCCTAACCTATTAACCCTATACCGCCAATACCCCACCACAATTCTCTTCCTAACCTATTAACCTCTATACCGCCAATACACCACCACAATTATCTTCCTAACCTATTAACCTCTATACCGCCAATACCCCACCACAATTATCTTCCTAACCTATTAACCCTATACCGCCAATTCTCCACCACAATTATCTTCCTAACCTATTAACCCTATACCTCAAATACCCCACCACAATTATCTTCCTAACCTATTAACCCTATACCACCAATACCCCACCACAATTATCTTCCTAACCTATTAACCCTATAACGCCAATTCTCCACCACAATTATCTTCCTAATCTATTAACCTCTATACCGCCAATACCCCACCACAATTATCTTTCTAACCTATTAACCCTATACTGCCAATACCCCACCACAATTATCTTCCTAACCTATTAACTCTATACCGCAAATACCCCACCACAATTATCTTCCTAACCTATTAACTCTATACCGCCAATACCCCACCACAATTATCTTCCTAACCTATTAACCCTATACCGCCAATTCTCCACCACAATTATCTTCCTAACCTATTAACCCTATACCGCCAATTCTCCACCCCAATTATCTTCCTAACCTATTAACCCTATACCGCCAATTCTCCACCACAATTATCTTCCTAACCTATTAACCCTATACCGCCAATTCTCCACCCCAATTATCTTCCTAACCTTTTAAACCTATACCGCCAATTCTCCACCCCAATCATCTTCCTAACCTATTAACCCTATACCGCCAATACCCCACCACAATTCTCTTCCTAACCTATTAACCTCTATACCGCCAATACCCCACCACAATTATCTTCCTAACCTATTAACCCTATACCGCCAATTCTCCACCACAATTATCTTCCTAACCTATTAACCCTATACCGCCAATACCCCACCGCAATTATCTTCCTAACCTATTAACCTCTATGCAGCCAATACCCCACCACAATTATCTTCCTACCCTATTAACCCTATACCGCCAATACCCCACCACAATTATCTTCCTAACCTATTAACCCTATACCGCCAATACCCCACCATAATTATCTCCTAACCTATTAACCCTATACCGCCAATACCCCACCACAATTATCTTCCTAACCTATTAACCTCTATACCGCCAATACCCCACCACAATTATCTTCCTAACCTATTAACCCTATACCGCCAATACCCCACCACATTTATCTTCCTAACCAATTAACCCTATACCACCAATACCCCACCACAATTATCTTCCTAACCTATTAACCTCTATACCGCCAATACCACACCACAATTATCTTCCTAACCTATTAACCCTATACCGCCAATACTCCAGCCAATACTCCACCACAATTATCTTCCTAACCTATTAACCTCTATACCACTAATACCCCACCATAATTATCTCCTAACCTATTAACCCTATACCGCCAATACCCCACCACAATTATCTTCCTAACCTATTTAACCCCTATATCGCCAATACCCCTATACTTCCTAACCTATTTAACCCCTATACTGCCAATAGCCCACCACAAGCAACTCCTACACTACTCAACCTCCAAATTGACAATGCCCCTAACCTATTAACCCCTACACTGCCACAACCCCCCCAACGTAAACTACCCCTTTACTAAATTAACAAACCCCTAAACCCCCCACCTCTAAGCTAAAACACCTTAAGTTACCAAAAAAAACCACTACATTTACAAAAAATAAAAAAAACAGAATTTATGCTTACCTGATAAATTTCTTTCTCTTGTGATGTATCGAGTCCATGGATTCATCCATACTTGTGAGATATCCTCCTTCCTAACAGGAAGTGGCAAAGAGAGCACCCACAGCAGAGCTGTCTATATAGCTCCTCCCTTAGCTCCACTCCTCCAGTCATTCGACCGAAGGCTAGGAAGAAAAAGGAGAAACTATAGGGTGCAGAGGTGACTGAAGTTTTTTAAATAAAAATATACTACCTGTCTTAAACAGACAGGGCGGGCCGTGGACTCGATACATCGCAAGAGAAAGAAATTTATCAGGTAAGCATAAATTCTGTTTTCTCTTGCAAGATGTATCGAGTCCACGGATTCATCCATACTTGTGGGATACCAATACCAAAGCTTTAGGACACGGATGAAGGGAGGGACAAGACAGGTACCTTAAATGGAAGGCACCACTGCTTGTAGAACCTTTCTCCCAAAAATAGCCTCCGAAGAAGCAAAAGTATTGAATTTGTAAAATTTGGAAAAGGTATGAAGCGAAGACCAAGTCTCTGCCTTACAAGTCTGTTCAACAGAAGCCTCATTTTTAAAAGCCCATGTGGAAGCCACTGCTCTAGTAGAATGAGCAGTAATCCTTTCAGGAGGCTGCTGGCCAGCAGTCTCATAAGCTAAACGGATGATGCTTTTAAGCCAAAAAGAAAGAGAGGTAGCCGTAGCCTTTTGACCTCTCCGCTTACCAGAATAAACCACAAACAATGAAGATGTTTGACGGAAATCTTTAGTTGCTTGTAAGTAGAACTTTAAAGCACGAACCACATCAAGATTGTGCAACAGACGTTCCTTCTTTGAAGAAGGATTAGGACACAGTGAAGGAACAACAATCTCCTGATTGATATTCCTATTAGAAACAACCTTAGGAAGGAATCCAGGTTTGGTACACAAAACTACCTTATCTGCATGGAAAACAAGATAAGGTGAGTCACACTGTAAAGAAGATAACTCAGAAACTCTTTGAGCCGAAGAGATAGCTACTAAAAACAGAACTTTCCAAGATAGAAGCTTAATATCTATGGAATGCGTAGGTTCAAACGGAACCCCTTGAAGAACTTTAAGAACTAAGTTTAGGCTCCAAAGCGGAGCAACGGGTTTAAATACAGGCTTGATTTTGACTAAGGCCTGACTAAACGTCTGAACATCTGGGGCATCTGCCAGACGCTTGTGTAAAAGAATAGACAAAGCACAGATATCTGTCCTTTTAAGGAGCTAGCTGATAATCCCTTCTCCAATCCTTCTTGGAGAAAAGACAATATCCTAGGAATCCTAATCTTACTCCATGAGTAACCCTTGGATTCACACCAAGAAAGATATTTTCGCCATATCTTATGATAAATTTTCCTGGTGACAGGCTTTCTAGCCTGAATCAGGGTATCAATGACCGACTCAGAGAAACCACGCTTTGATAAAATCAGGCGTTCAATCACCAAGCAGTCAGAAGCAGAGATATTAGATTTGGATGCTTGAATGGACCTTGGATTAGAAGGTCCTGCCTCATCGGCAGAGTCCACGGTGGAACAGATGACATGTCCACCAGGTCTGCATACCAAGTCCTGCGTGGCCACGCAGGTGCTATCAAAATCACTGAAGCTCTCTCCTGCTTGATTCTGGCAACCAGACGTGGAAGGAGAGGAAAAGGTGGAAATACATAGGCCAGGTTGAAGAACCAGGGCACTGCTAGAGCATCTATCAGTACTGCCTGGGGATCCCGGGACCTGGACCCGTAACAAGGAAGTTTGGCATTCTGACGGGACGCCATCAGATCCAATTCTGGTGTGCCCCATAGCTGGGCAAATACTTCCGGATGGAGCTCCCACTCCCCCGGATGAAAAGTCTGGCGACTTAGGAAATCCGCCTCCCAGTTCTCTACCCCTGGGATATGGATTGCTGAAAGATGGCAAGAGTGAGTCTCTGCCCATTGGATTATTTTGGTTACCTCCATCATTGCTAGAGAACTCTGTGTTCCTCCTTGATAATTGATATAAGCTACAGTCGTGATGTTGTCCGACTGAAATCTGATGAATTTGGCCGCAGCTAGCTGAGGCCACTTCTGAAGCGCATTGAATATTGCTCTCAGTTCTAGAATGTTTATCGGGAGGAGAGTTTCCTCCCGAGACCATAAGCCCTGTGCTTTCAGGGAGTTCCAGACTGCACCCCAGCCCAGCAGGCTGGCATCTGTCATTACTATGAGCCACTCTGGCCTGCGGAAACACATTCCCTGAGACAGGTGGTCCTGAGACAACCACCAGAGAAGAGAATCTCTGGTCTCCTGATCCAGATGTATTTGAGGAGATAAATCTGCATAATCCCCATTCCACTGTTTGAGCATGCATAGTTGCAGTGGTCTGAGGTGTAGGCGGGCAAAAGGAACTATGTCCAATGCCGCTACCATGAGTCCGATTACCTCCATACACTGAGCCACTGATGGCCGAGGAATGGAATGAAGAGCTCAGCAAGTGGTTAAGAGTTTTGATTTTCTGACCTCCGTCAGAAATATTTTCATTTCTACCGAGTCTATCAGAGTCCCTAGGAAGGTAAGTCTTGTGAGAGGGAAGAGAGAACTCTTTTGTATGTTCACCTTCCACCCGTGAGATCTCAGAAAAGCCAACACGATGTCCGTGTGAGACTTGGTTATTTGGAAAGTCGACGCCTGAATTAAGATGTCGTCTAGATAAGGCGCCACTGCTATGCCCCGCGGTCTTAGACCCGCCAACAGGGACCCTAGCACCTTTTTGAAAATTCTGGGAGCCGTGGCCAACCCGAAGGGAAGGGCCACAAACTGGTAATGCCTGTCCAGAAAGGCGAATCTGAGGAACTGATGATGATCTCTGTGAATAGGGATGTGTAAATACGCATCCTTTAAGTCCACGGTAGTCATATATTGACCCTCCTGGATCAGAGGTAGAATAGTCCGAATAGTCTCCATCTTGAATGATGGTACTCTGAGGAACTTGTTTAGAATTTTGAGATCCAAGATTGGTCTGAAAGTTCCCTCTTTTTTGGGAACCACAAACAGGTTTGAGAAAAACCCTAGCCCTTGTTCCGCCTCTGGAACTGGGCGGATCACTCCCATGGTATATAGGTCTTCTACACAGTGTAAGAACGCCTCTCTCTTTGTCTGGTTTGCAGACAATTGAGAAATGTGAAATCTCCCCCTTGGGAGGAGTCTTTGAAGTCCAGAAGATATCCCTGGGACACAATTTCTAAAGCCCAGGGATCGTGAACATCTCTTGCCCAAGCCTGAGCAAAGAGAGAGAGTCTGCCCCCTACTAGATCCGGTCCCGGATCGGGGGCTACCCCTTCATGCTGTCTTTGAGGCAGCTGCAGGCTTCTTGACCTGTTTACCTTTGTTCCAAGCCTGGTTAGGTCTCCAGATAGACTTGGATTGGGCAAAATTCCCCTCTTGCTTTGCAGCAGGGGAAGCTGAAGCGGGACCACCCTTGAAGTTCCGATAGGAACGAAAATTATTTTGTTTGGTTCTCATTTTGTTTGTTTTATCCTGAGGGAGGGCATGGCCTTTCCCTCCAGTGATGTCTGAAATAATCTCTTTCAGTTCAGGCCCGAATAGGGTCTTTCCTTTGAAAGGGATGTTCAAAAGTTTAGATTTTGATGACACATCAGCAGACCAGGACTTAAGCCATAACGCCCTGCGTGCTAAAATGGCAAAACCTGAAATCTTTGCCGCTAATTTAGCCAGTTGAAAAGCGGCATCTGTAATGAAAGAATTAGCTAATTTAAGGGCCTTAATTCTATCCATAATATCCTCTAAAGTAGTCTCCATCTGAAGAGCCTCTTCTAGAGCCTCAAACCAGAAAGCAGCTGCAGTAGTTACAGGAACAATGCACGCAATAGGTTGGAGAAGAAAACCTTGATGAACAAAAATTTTCTTAGGAGACCCTCTACTTTTTTATCCATAGGATCTTTGAAAGCACAACTGTCTTCAATAGGTATAGTTGTACGCTTAGCGAGAGTAGAAACAGCTCCCTCCACCTTAGGAACCGTCTGCCACGAGTCCCGCATGGTGTCAGATATGGGAAACATTTTCTTAAAAACAGGATGGGGAGCGAACGGTATACCTGGTCTATCCCACTCCTTAGTAACAATATTCACAATCCTCTTAGGGACTGGAAAAACATCAGTGTAAACAGGAACCTCTAAGTATTTGACCATTTTACACAATTTCTCTGGGACCACTATAGGGTCACAATCATCCAGAGTCGCTAATACCTCCCTGAGCAACAAGCGGAGGTGTTCAAGCTTAAATTTAAAGGCCGTCATATCAGAATCTGTCTGAGGGAGCGTCTTTCCTGAGTCAGAAATCTCTCCCTCAGATAGCAAATCCCTTACCCCTACTTCAGAACATTGTGAGGGTATATCGGATACGGCTACTAAAGCGTCAGAAGGCTCAGCAGTTGTTCTTAACCCAGAGCTGTCACGCTTTCCTTGTAAACCAGGCAGTTTAGATAAAACCGCTGTGAGGGTTGTATTCATAACTGTGGCCATGTCTTGTAAAGAAAATGAAGTCGACGCACTAGAGGTACTTGGTGTCACTTGTGCGGGCGTTACTGGTTGTGACACTTGGGGAGAGCTAGATGGCAAACCCTCAATTCCTTCTGTCTGAGATTCATCTATTGCTATATTTTTAAGTGCTATAATATGCTCTTTATAATTTATAGACATATCAGTGCAAGTGGAACACATTCTAAGAGGGGGTTCCACAATGGCTTCTAAACACATTGAACAAGGATTTTCCTTGGTGTCAGACATGTTAAACAGGCTAGTAATGAAACAAGCAAGCTTGGAAAACACTTTATTCAAAGTAAATAAAAAAACGGTACTATGCCTTTAAGAGAAAAAAAGATGCACAAACTTTGCAAAACAGTGTAAAAAAAGCAGTAAACTTTACGAAATTTTTACAGTAGAATCATAAAGCCTTAGTAAGTTTGCACAGCCAGCCAAATAAACGATTAACCCCTTAATGTAAAAACCGGATTGACAAAACGTCAAAAACCGGTATAAAAACGTTCAGCACCTTGCCACAGCTCTGCTGTGGCGCCTACCTGCCCTTTAGGATAGATTTGTGGGGAAAAAAAACTTCTTTTAGGCCCTCAAACACAGCAGGACCCTCTGGAGAAGCAGCTGGATGTCTTCAGAGTAAAGGAAACTGCGCAACTGAGGCACGAAAATAGGCCCCTCCCACCTCACTCAATGTTAATGGGGCCTAAAAGAAACACACCAAAGTGTTTCTAAACTAGCCATGTGGGTTAATAACCCTTAAATAAGCCACAAGCCCCCTTAAAGTCCCTCAAAAACGTTAAGATTTCAATAAAAAAAAAAAAAACGTTTTTCCCATAAGCGCCACCAGTAACAAATGAGCCCTTTGTGTAAGCTGGGATTCTCTATTAAGTGTCTGAATACAGCTTACCCTTCCCTCATGGGCATATTGTCAGCCTTTTCTAGAATTATCACAGTCTGTCTAGAAAAAAATTGACTGAACATACCTCAATGCAGCTTTGCATGCAAACCGTTCCCCCAACTGAAGTTTTCCTGTACTCCTCAGCCTCTGTGGGAACAGCAGTGGATCTTAGTTACAAAGTGCTAAGATCATCCTCCTCCTTGCAGAAATATTCATCCTTTTCTGCCAGAGAGTGAATAGTACACACCGGTACCATTTAAAATAACAAACTTTTGCTTGAGAAAATAAAAACTAACATTTTTGTCACCACACTCACTTTACCCTTCCTAGCAGTTAAGCAAGCAAAGAGAATGACTGGGGGGGTGGAGCTAAGGGAGGAGCTATATAGACAGCTCTGCTGTGGGTGCTCTCCTTGCCACTTTCTGTTAGGAAGGAGAATATCCCACAAGTATGGATGAATCCGTGGACTCGATACATCTTGCAAGAGAAAACTAACATTACAGAAAACAAAGAGCAAACACTAGTTATGCCTATACTAAAACTAAGGCCCCCTTTAAATATAAAACCCTAAATGTACACTAAAAGAACAGCCCTTATAAGTTTTTTTTTGTACTACAACCCCATTCTACAATAAATGTAACCCCCCCCCCCCTAAAAAAATAAACTTTCATTCTATTGGTTGATTGGACTAAGAATTAAAAAAATCAGCCAATAGAAATGCAAGGGCACCCCTATCTAAGGAGGAACCCTGCATTCAAGCTTCAGTGAGCAGTGGGGACCACACGAAGAAGGATCAGATGGAAGAAAGAAGACAGAAGATGGAAGAGGACAGAAGATGGAAGAAAGAAGATGGAAGATGAGGACCATCGACATGAGGATGAAGAGGACCGCCCCAGAGCACCGCCTTCATGAAGAAAGACGAAGAGCACTGCCGGAGTCAACTTGATGAGTACAAACCTTGGGGTTTAGCTTTAGGATTTTTTCGGGGTGAGCTTTTTTTATTTTTAAGTTATTTTTTTTTCCTTTTAGGTTTGTATAGTTTTTTTTTCTTTCCTAAAAAAGCTGATTTCAATTTTTTTAGGATAGGGATATTTTGGGAAGCAAAAAACTGCCCTACCAAATGCCCTTCTATGGACAATGTCCAACCAAATGCCCTTAGGGCAATCTCTTTTTAGGACAGGGATATTTTTAAATTAGTGGAGGGTTTTTGGTGGTGGTGGGGGATTGGTTGGTTACTTTTATTGCAGAATGAGGTTGTAGTATTTATTAGAAAAACAACATTTATGCTTACCAGATAAAAAAATTTCTTTCCGGGGATGGAGAGTCCATGATTTTATTCCAAATACTAGTGGGAATTCAACTCCTGGCCAGCAGGAGGAGGCAAAGAGCACCGCAGCAGATCTGTTAAGTGTCACTTCCCTTACCCATAATCCCAAGTCATTCGGCCAAAGGAACATGGAAAAAGAAGATAACACAAGGGTATAGAGGTGCCTGAGGTTTATACCAAAAACTTTTGTCGTCTTAAATGTAAATAAGGGCGGTCATAGACTCTCCATGCCCGGAAAGAAATAAATTTATCAGGTAAGCATACATTTTGTTTTCTTTCCTATGGCATGGAGAGTACACAATTTCATTCCAATTACTAGTGGGAACCAATACCCGCTTGAAGAACTATTCTCCCAAAGGAAGCCCCAGCCAAGGTAAAAGTATCAAATTTGAAGAATTTGGAAAAAGAATGCAATGAAGACCAAATGGCCACCGTACAAACTTGCTCCACTGATGCTTCATCTTTGAAAGTCCAGGAAGAAGAGACAGCCCTAGTGGAGGAGGCTATTGTCCAGCTGACTCATATGTTAATCAGATAACATTTCTTAACCAAAAAGATAGAGCAGTAGAAGAGGTCCTCAGATCCTTCCGCTTAGCAGTGAAAACAACTAACAGGGCAGAAGACTGCTGAAAAACTTCCAGGTTGTGTAGCACATGTACCTTTTTATGAAGAAGGAATTGGATAAAAGGAAAGAACAACTATTTCTTGATTGAGGATACGATCCAATACCACTTTAGGAAGAAATTCCAAATTTAGTACTAAAGGACCACCTTATCTGCATGAAAGATAAGGAAAGAGGTATCACACAGCAGAACCAAAAAGCTTGAAAACTCTGCGAGCAGACGAAAAAGCAAGCAGAAACAAAACTTTCCACAATAACACTTTAATATCAACCGAATGCATAGGCTCAAACTGAGCCTGGTGCAAAATATTAAGAATAAGGGGGGCGTGTCTGACCAGAGACCAAGATGGCTGCTTGCTAATTTTGGCTGATCGAGGAGTTGTTAAAGCCGTTGTTTATCACTCCTTTATTCCACACATCAAACTTGTATCTAATATTATGATATATATCTACATCTGTGGAGCTACTTTGAACACTTTCTATCTGAAAATACAGCCCAGCAGCCAGAAATAGAGAAGGTACGCAGTGGAGGCCTGATAAAGACCTGCACCTTCATCTACCCCTCCGCTATCCTGATTTACAAGTCAGAATTACCAGCCATTTGAGCTGAAGTACGGCACTGACAGTACATAGAGACGTTTTGATATCTCAAAATTTGCTGTGGGGACGGCTCGAGCGGACCTTGAGTTGCTTTGCTACTAAAATGGATTGCCTAAGTTTGTGGGAGACGAGAGTGTCGCAGCTAGTACAAGATTGCTTTGCAGCACTGAGGAGATACCTATATACCCTGTTTGAATCGGTGGTGAAGCCATCGCATTGCGGACCGCATCCACTGGATCAATTCAATCTGAAACGGAAACGTACTGTCTTGGTGGAGATGGATGTGATCGGGCAGATAGTCCAGACGCCACCGGAAGACCTCCATTACCAAACGGCAGCATAGCCCTCACGGAAAATGATTGCACCAAACTTCCTAACAGGGAGTGGGGCTCTAAGGACAGTTTTTGGTCATTTCTACGACAAGCAGTCAAGCTTACTTGCCCTTACAAGCCTAGAAGCTCTTGTCTTACAGGGGAGCCGGCACAGGGGCTTGCAGCGGCTCACTGAAGATGACATCATTCCATCCCTGATCTGGCAGAAGACCCGGCAATCGGCTCAACATATATGGACATGGAAGAACTGTCCTCTACACGGATACAGCCTAAATAAATCCGGTGTAGGTTAAACTACTGATTCTCCATGATGGAGTCGTAACCTGATATTTGGTACCAACACTGCCTAGACTGTATACCTCAAACATATACTTAATATCCAGTTGTTGTTCTGTTATTTTGACTCACATCCCAGTAACCAGTCTTAATATTTTATGTTAGTAGGGTTATCAGTCTGTTAAAAATGTGATTGTTATTAGCACCATACTCATTGATACTGAGAATGTTTTTTTTGTGTATTTTTTTTATATCTCTTTTCACGAGTTAGCTGCATAAAGGAGAAAGGTAGAGGTATCATGGAGGCTCTCTAAATGTATTATTAGACATTTATAGTTGCACGTAGGCCTACCCAGCTAGGATCAAATAATTAAATAATGGAGACCACTACCATATGTGTATATACATTCGTATGTGTCTGTGTTTGCATATCTGTGATCCAGAGCTTTAACTAACTAAGGGTCAATTAGAGATCTTAAAGCCCAAATTTAACTTTATATACCCTAGAGTAATAGCCCTTGTCTTGCGGATAACGGCCGGATTTGCGGGATAGGACTAGCTAGTTTCTAGGAAGGTTTAATTTTTAGGGGCAACTGAACAGCTAATGTTTTGGTTACAGCATGTGTGGGCACTTTTAGACTAACCGCTGTTAATTGCAGGAAATACCTGAAGCTTTAGTGACCTCACAAAATAATGTCTCTGTCATGAAAATGTTCTAATCCTATCAGATATGAATATAATTCGTTATACCTTATGCACATAACTATACTATAGAACTGCGATATAAGTGTTATATTGTTATGACTGGGCTCCCTCAAATACCTATATTCTTTAAGGTCTGCTGTCCTTTTCTTTAGTGTGGTACAGTCAAAGGGCTTATTCCCCCAGCAGCTAATCTCACAAGTGACTTTATATGGTTATATGTTATAGTTTGTTTTACCTTAATAGACATTCGAGGTTTAGCTGAGCATAAAATAGAGAAAAGAGAAAGCATAACAAAAATTTAAAAAATTAGATTAACCATCGAGATCCAAAAGTGGTCTCATCTGGTAGATGACGGCCCCCTGTTCCATTTTGTTTCTAATAGAATTAAGAGGTCCAAGAGTGGCCTCAGCGGCAAAGTAGAGGGCCTATGGTTTGCGTGGCGAGCACTATGTTTATTACCAAAGCTGAATATGGCCATATTAATGTACTCTGTTAATTGTCTTTTGATTATTTCTGTCAAATACTTGATTACTGTTTCTTTGTATAGACTTTATGGCTTTGTAATGTTTGCCTGTCTTGTTCTGAATCTCAATAAAAAATATTAAATAAAAAAAAATAAAAAAATATTAAGAACAAGGATAAGGCTCCAGAAAAGAGCAACCGGATTTAACAAAAGCCTGATTCTGATTAAGGCAGAAATCTGACCCTTCAGAGTGTTGACTGAACAATCTTTCTCCAGGCCCTTCTGAAGAAAAGACAGAACCTGATGAACTCTCACTTGACTACAAGAGAAAAACCTGTCGACTCGCACTAATACAGGTATGTACGCCATACCTTATTGAAAATCTTACTAATAACAGGCTGAGTCTGAAGCATAGGATCAAAGATTTTCTTCAGAAAAACCATACCTAGCCAAGACTAGGCGTTCAATCTCCAAGCAGTCAGCTTCAGAGAATCTAGATATGGTGGAGGAAGGGACCCTAAAATAGAAAGTCCTTCCTCAGCGGCAACCTCCAAGGGGGAAGAGATAACAACTTCACCAAATCCACCAACCAGATCCTGCGATGCCAGGCAGGAGTTATTAGAAACAAAGACTCCCTCTCCTGATTGAAACAAGTAAAGACTCGAGGAAGGAGAGCAAAAGGAGAAAACAGTTAAGACAGACTGAAGATCCAAGGCACCGCGTTGATCAGAGTGGCTTGTGGATCTCATGATCTTAAGCCGAATTTTGGAAGCTTGGCGCTTCAAGCGCAACGCCAATAGATCCAACTCCAAAACCCCCCACTTGAGGGTTATCATAGAGATACTTCTGGATGGAGAGAAGGATTGCCTACTCAGAAAATCCGCTTCCCAGATATCCACCCCGGGTATGGCAGAGAGAAGACAATCGAGAGATTCCGTCCACTGCATAGCTAACTAACTCAGAGTACCTCCCTGGTTGTAAAAGTATACCACCGACCAAGAGATTTCCATTGGATCTGCAAAACAGATCAAAGCAAGTTGAGGCCAGAAAGAAAAAAGCATAAAGAGCACCAGGTCTCTGAATATCCCAGTCCTTTTCCCTGATATATCTCTTGTGAAATATAAGATAAAGGACTTACCCTCCAGGGTCTTCAGCTGTGGAGCAGTCACAGCACATCCAAGTATGTTAGCCACATCTGATCGCTAACAGGGACCTGAATAGAAAGAAAAATAGAGTAACCAACCCTGGTTTTCTATAAAAGGGTTAGCAATAATGTACCCATTAAAGGATTAAATATCTTCAGACACCATCTTCGCACATCCTCCTGTGAAAGAGGCAAAGAGAATGACTGGGGATCATGGGTAAGGAAAGTGACACTTAACAGTTCTGCTGGGGTGCTCTTTGCCTCCTCCTGCTGGTCAGGAGTTGAATTCCCACTAGTAATTGGAATGAAATCGTGGACTCTCCATGCCATAGGAAAGAAAAGAGATTGTAGCACATTAGGGCATGGCCTACAAAAAGCCCTTCTAAGGGCTATTCTTATAGTAAGTGTAAGTTTAGAGTTTATTTATTTTTTAAAGGGGGCGTTTTTTTTAAAGGGGGCACTTTGTTGAATAGCATTAATAGTCTGTTGAATTCAACTAGTGAGCCTTTTGGGATTTGACACCTTATTGTCATGGTTCCCACCATTCCATGCAGACAGCAAGGCGTGGTCGCCGCCTTTGGGAGCAAGCGAGGGACTTGAACCTGGGACCTCTTGTATCCTAGGCTTGTTCTCTTGCCTCTAAGCCACGGCTGCTTCTCTTTATTTTTGTGTATGTAAGCTTTCCTTATCCTGCCTGCAGCACTGGGGTGGACTCTGGATATTGCTTTGCCTGGATCACCTGTGTTCATTTACAACCTGTCAGTCAGGCTTACCTGGGACTTCCTACCAATTAGCAGTTCATTATCTGGCTATATAACCCTGCCTTTTCCTGTGCTCAGGGTCAGTTCTTTGTCTCATGTTTCCTGTTTAGGTGTCTTTGTTCCTGAATTCCTAAGACTGACTGGCTTGTGACCCCGGCTCTGTTTATCG
>NC_069502.1:37801857-37804357 GCF_027579735.1 Bombina bombina
CTTAATTCTAACCAAAGCCTGACAAAATGCCTGGACGTCTGGAACTTCTGCCAGACGCTTGTGCAAAAGAATAGACAGAGCAGAAATCTGTCCCTTTAAGGAACTAGCTGATAATCCTTTGTCCAAACCCTCTTGGAGAAAGGACAATATCCTAGGAATCCTAACCTTACTCCATGAGTAATTCTTGGATTTACACCAGTAAAGATATGTACGCCATATCTTGTGATAGATTTTCCTGGTAACAGGCTTTCGTGCCTGTATTAAGGTATCAATGACTGACTCGGAGAAGCCACGCTTTGATAGAATCAAGCGTTCAATCTCCATGCAGTCAGTCTCAGATAAATTAGATTTGGATGATTGAAAGGACCTTGTATTAGAAGGTCCTGTCTTAGAGGCAGAGTCCATGGTGGAAAGGATGACATGTCCACTAGGTCTGCATACCAGGTCCTGCGTGGCCACGCAGGCGCTATTAGAATCACTGATGCTCTCTCCTGTTTGATTTTGGCAATCAGTCGAGGGAGCAGAGGAAACGGTGGAAACACCTAAGCCAGGTTGAAGAACCAAGGCGCTGCTAGAGCATCTATCAGCATCGCTTCTGGGTCCCTGGACCTGGATCCGTAACAAGGAAGCTTGGCGTTCTGGCGAGACGCCATGAGATCCAACTCTGGTTTGCCCCAACGATGAATCAACTGAGCAAACACCTCCGGATGGAGTTCCCACTCCCCCGGGTGAAAAGTCTGACGACTTAGAAAATCCGCCTCCCAGTTCTCCACGCCTGGGATATGGATTGCTGACAGGTGGCAAGAGTGAGTCTCTGCCCAGCAAATTATTTTTGAGACTTCTAACATCGCTAGGGAACTCCTGGTTCCCCCTTGATGGTTGATGTAAGCCACAGTCGTGATATTGTCCGACTGAAATCTGATGAACCTCAGTGTTGCTAACTGAGGCCAAGCCAGAAGAGCATTGAATATTGCTCTTAACTCCAGAATATTTATCGGAAGGAGTTTCTCCTCCTGAGTCCACGATCCCTGTGCCTTCAGGGAGTTCCAGACTGCACCCCAACCTAGAAGGCTGGCATCTGTTGTTACAATTGTCCAATCTGGCCTGCGAAAGGTCATACCCTCGGACAGGTGGACCCGAGACAACCACCAGAGAAGAGAATCTCTGGTCTCTTGATCCAGATTTAGCAGAGGGGACAAATCTGTGTAATCCCCATTCCACTGACTTAGCATGCATAATTGCAGCGGTCTGAGATGTAAGCGCGCAAATGGCACTATGTCCATTGCCGCTACCATTAAGCCAATCACCTCCATACACTGAGCCACCAAAGGGCGCGGAATGGAATGAAGAATACGGCAAGCATTTAGAAGCTTTGATAACCTGGACTCCGTCAGGTAAACTTTCATCTCTACAGAATCTATAAGAGTCCCTAAGAAGGAGACTCTTGTGAGTGGGGATAGAGAACTCTTTTCCTCGTTCACTTTCCACCCGTGCGATCTCAGAAATGCCAGAACTATCTCTGTATGAGACTTGGCAATTTGAAAGCTTGACACCTGTATCAGGATGTCGTCTAGATACGGAGCCACCGCTATGCCTCGCGGTCTTAGAACCGCCAGAAGTGAGCCCAGAACCTTTGTAAAGATTCTCGGGGCTGTAGCCAACCCGAAGGGAAGAGCTACAAATTGGTAATGCCTATCTAGAAAGGCAAACCTTAGGAGCCGATGATGATCTTTGTGAATCGTTATGTGAAGGTAGGCATCCTTTAAGTCCACTGTGGTCATGTACTGACCCTCTTGGATCATGGGTAGGATGGTCAGAATAGTTTCCATTTTGAAAGATGGAACTCTGAGGAATTTGTTTAAGATCTTTAGATCCAAAATTGGTCTGAAGGTTCCCTCTTTTTTGGGAATCACAAACAGATTTGAATAAAAACCCTGTCCTTGTTCCATCCGCGGAACTGGATGAATCACTCCCATTACTAGGAGGTCTTGCACACAGCGTAGTAATGCCTCTTTCTTTATCTGATTTGCAGATAACCTTGAAAGATGAAATCTCCCTTGTGGAGGGGAAGCTTTGAAGTCCAGAAGATATCCCTGAGATATGATCTCCAACGCCCAGGGATCCTGAACATCTCTTGCCCACGCCTGGGCGAAGAGAAAAAGTCTGCCCCCTACTAGATCCGTCGCCGGATAGGGGGCCGTTCCTTCATGCTGTCTTAGAGGCAGCAGCAGGCTTTCTGGCCTGCTTGCCTTTGTTCCAGGACTGGTTAGGTTTCCAGGCCTGCTTAGATTGAGCAAAAGTTCCCTCTTGTCTTGAAGCGGAGGAAGTTGATGCTGCACCTGCCTTGGAATTTCGAAAGGCACGAAAATTAGACTGTTTGGCCTTTGATTTGGCCCTGTCCTGAGGAAGGGTATGACCCTTACCTCCAGTAATGTCAGCAATAATTTCTTTCAAACCAGGCCCGAATAAGGTCTGCCCCTTGAAAGGAATGTTGAGTAAT